>NC_081409.1:281869146-282136646 GCF_030272615.1 Cryptomeria japonica
AGAAACTAGTAATATGTTTCTCCAGTGAGGAATTTGTGCACACCAAATTAACTCACAAAAAATTAATAAGAGACTAGTGCCTTATCTAACAATTTACATGTTACTTACATTGGCATTATAGTAAGAAAGATTGTTGATATTCAATAAGGATATTGAGAAGGTTGTTGAAGATTATTGATATAACTGAAGAAGGATGATAACTATCTTTATAACATTATTTTGTCATTGATGTAAAGAAATTGATTATCTGATTTAGTATGATGCCATATCTTGAGAAGACTGATTAGAAGAGAATTAAGATATCAGTAAAAGACACAGAAAGAATGTGATAAATAAAGAGGAGGAATAAGTTATTCAATGGGCAACTATTACCGAGTTAGACAATGATAAGATTATGATGTTTAGATTGTTTTGATAACCTACATATGTTGTTGATTGTAAGGTTAATACTATACTATGTCACTGACTAAGGAACCTAGTCTGTAAACCCTAAGGAACCTAGTCGGTAAACCCTAAGGTTATCGATATCGGTTAATGAAGGCAAAATGTCTACTGAGTAAAGTTTAGTATTTACCGAGTTGCAACCGAGTTATGATAGTGCACATTGGATGCATAAAAGCATTATTTAATGAAGGACAATGATTAGCTAGAGATGTATAAATGACTAGTATGCCATGCATGAAGTCTGTTAAGGATCTATGGCAAAGGAAAATCAGCAAGAAGATCTACAACGCAGATTGAACCGCATTAACCTTGTTCAAGTTCCAAGAGAGGACTACAAGTCCTGAGGCAAGGTAAAACATTTTCAGATCCGAAGGATACATTGAACCTGGTCAAGTTTGAAGATCTGATGGCTAAGATTGATCATGGGAAATGTGATCAAGGAGATTTAGTGGTTAGCAATTGTTTATAAATAAGGAATTGTTAATAAACAACATATGCAGGCAAGTGTAAGCACAAGAATGCTACATAGTGATTATCAAGCACAAAAGCTTGAAGAACTATTTGAATAATAGAGTAGAGAGCCCAACAGAGGGACAAGATAAGTCCTATGACTAGATTGTTTGAGCAAATAAGAATCTACTTTAGCATTTTAGATGTGAAGTTGCAGATAGATTTTTATTACTGTTATTTTGTAAGTGACAGAAAATCTCTTAACTGAGTGGAATTAACAGTCTTATTTGTAAACCCTCTAGCAAGGTAACATTCTAAGTGAGTGTTTGAAATCCATTAACAAGGTCACTTCTAACAAAGTGAAGATCCTAACAGATCTAAGGGAAATCCTTTAACTGGGTCACATCTAGCAATGTGTTTGTAATCTTTAACAGGATTTGCTTTTAACTGAGCATACTCTAGAAAAGTATATTTCTTAGTGGGTCCGAAATCCCATAGTGGTTTTTCCCTATTTGGGTTTCCATGTTAAATCTGGTGTTATAAGTGTTATGATGATTATGTGTTCATAAGTTTGCATGTTTAGCAAGTTTTGGTTAAGTTGATGAAGTATAAGTTACCGAGGCTGAATCTATTGATTTTATGGAATTTTAAGTTTGTATGATTCACCACCCCCCTCTCTTCTTGTTAGCTATTGGCATCTATACTTTACATTTAGTATCAGAACTAACAATTGGTATCAGAGCTTTGTACTCCGGAAGAAAAAGTTTAAAGGTACTTGAGGCAAAGATCTGAAGATGTATAAAAGGGATGCACCAAAGCTGAACAAGTCAAGTTTCTCCACATGGTAGAAAAGGATGAAGCTGCATTTATCAGGAATTGGAGAATATGCAATATATTATCTAGAGAATGATTACATTGCACCAAGCACCAACCCTATGACCTTGGAAGAAATTAAGGCAAAGCAAGAACATATTCAAGCTATGATTGAGATAACATCAGCATTGACCGACTCAGAGTTTAATGATCTAGAAGGTTGTAATGATGCAAAAGCAATGTGGACTAAGCTCATATCTGTGTATGGAGGTGATGAACATGTTCAAAGAGCAAAAGTAGATAGTCTAAAAGGACAACTTGAATCCATGAGGATGAATGAAGGTGAGAACATAACCCAATATAGTACAAGACTAAAGGAGATTGTCAATCAAATTAAAGGAGTAGGTGGAACTATTGAAGAAAAGGATATAACAAGTAAGTTGTTGAGAACCCTTCTACCAGCTTATACTATTCAAGTCTCTGCAATCAATGAATTGAGGTCTGTACATAACATGCCAGTTTCTTTGGATGCTACTATTGGTAAGCTACACACATTTGAGTTAAGTAATTTTGATAACAGTGGGTCTTCGATAAATAAAGTAGAATCTACATTCAGTTCTTTTCATATTGGTGAATTTGATGATTACAATGATAGAATGAGTAAGTACTCTGAAGGGGATCACAGTGGAGCAAGTGAAAGATTTCGCATGAACATGGAAAAAGTGCACAAACTATATGAGGAAATCAAGAAGCAAGAAGAATTTGAAGCATTATTAGCCAGAAGGTTGCCAAGAGGAAAAGGTAAGTATAAAGGAAAGCTACCTTTAAAATGTTTCAATTGTGATAAAATAGGACATATGGCTTCTAACTGCCTTGACAAAGAATCTAGCAAAAAGAGAGATTATGGAGATAACAGGTAGAAAGATAACCAATATGAGGATACCAAGACTTTAGAAGGAGAGATAGAAAGACATGTCTAGTAGCAGATGAGGAATCCAATGATGAAAAATCTAATGAAATTGATACTAAGGAAGTTGTTTATGTGGCTATTAAAGATGGATCTAATGAAGAAAGGTATGAAGAAAAAGCCCTAATATCTCACATAAATAATAATGATTCTTGGATCATAGACAGTGGATGCTCACATCATATGACAGGTGATAAACACAAGTTTGTTAAATTAGAAGACTATGATGGAGGCTATGTAAGATTTGGTAATGATGCACCATGTCCAGTGAACGGTAAAGGATCTATAACACTTCTTGATAATGCTAAGTGTGATGATGTATACTAGGTTGAAGGTTTGAAATACAATTTGTTGAGTGTAGCATAGCTAAACAATACAGGATATCGAATAGAATTTCAGAAAGGAATTGTCAAAGTTCATGAAAAGCATGGAAAGTTAGCTACTACCAGGACACAAACAAAAGGTAATACATTTCATCTTGACTCAACTTGGAACAAGTGTCTCTATGCAAAGATAGATGATACCTAGTTATGGCATAAAAGGTTTTGCCATGTAAATTTTGATAATATGATCAAAATAAGTAAGAAGCACCGAGTAAGAGGTCTACCGAGTCTTGAAAAACCTGAGAATGCTATGTGCCGAGGATGCCAAATGGGTAAGATGACAAGATCAAGATTTACAAGTAAGTCCTACACTTCTAAAGAAATTTTAGATCTAGTACACACTAATCTTTGTGGTCCTATGAAAGTTCAAAGTTATTATGGTGATAAATATTTCATATTATTTGTGGATGATTACTCAAGGATGATGTCAGTTATGTTTTTAAAAGAAAAATTAGAAGCTTTTCAAATGTTTAAATGATACAAGGCAAGAGTTGAAAATGAAACAGGAAGGCAACTGAAATGTCTTAGATTTGATAGAGGAGGAGAATTCACTTCTAATGAATTTAAATTATTCTACAATGATCATGGTATAAGAAGGCAAGTATTTGCACTGAGAACACCTTAGAAAAATGGGATAGAGAGAGAAGAAACAGATCAATTGTGGATTGTGCAAGAACCCTGATGATAGAAAAGAGGGTACCTCAAACATTTTGGAGAGAAGTAATAAGCACTGTAGTTTACACCCTGAACGAGTTCAACTAAAGAAAGGAACTATGAAGACACCATATGAGATTTGGTATGACAAGAAACCTAATGTAAGTTACTTTAAAATCTTTGGAAGTAGATGCTATGTTCACAAAGATGATAGAAATGGAAATTTTGATCAGAAAAGTGAAGAAGGAACATTTCTTGGTTATTCTTCTAGAAGTAAAGCATTTAAATGTTTGATCAAATCATCTAACAAAATAGTGGAAAGTGTAAATATGAAAATTAATGAATTTGCAGAAAGAAATGATGAAGGAAATTCCAAAGAACCTAAAGATTATGAAGAATTTGTTTATGTTCAACCGAGAAGTCCTACTGAGAAAGTTGTCGAAGAAAATGAAGATAATGTCTGCTTATCGAGTGATGAAGAAGATCATATAGAACCTACCGAGCCTATATTAGCCAAATATGTCAGAAGACATCATGCATCAAGTCAGATTATAGGAGATAAAGATGATCCAGTGATGACAAGAAACAAACTAAGACAGAACACATGTTTGATTTTTGAATTTGAACCAAGAATAGTGAAAGAGGCATTTAACAGTGAAGATTGGGTAAATGCTATGACAGAAGAGATTGATCAAATCAAGAAGAATGACACATGGACAGTGATCCCAAGACCAAAGGACAAAAATTTAATCGGTACTAAGTGGATTTTTGGAAACAAGCTAAATGAAAAAGGTGAGGTCATTCACAACAAAGAAAGACTAGTTTGCAAAGGCTATGCTCAAGAAGAAGGAATAGATTATGGTGAGACTTTTGCGCCTATGGCTAGACTTGAGGGAGTAAGAACATTGTTGGCATATGCTACTTTAAAAAATTTCAAGGTATATCAAATGGATGTTAAATATGCATTTTTGAATGGTATGCTAGAAGAAGAAGTTTTCATTGAACAACCTGAAGGATTTGTTCAAGACGGGAGTAAAGATCAAGCATGCAAACTAAACAAAGCCTTATATGGTCTGAAACAAGCACCTAGAGCATGGTATGAAAGACTGTACTCTTATTTAATCAATACTAGTTTTATAAGGACAAGAAAAAATAACAATATGTACATGAAGAAAGATGAGGACAATGGAATACTGATCTCAGCCATATTTGTTGATGACATTATATTTTGTGGTAATGACTCCTTATGCAAGAACTTTGGAAATGAAATGTGCAAAGAATTTGAGATGTCACTAATCGGTAAGATAAAGTATTTTATAGGTTTATAGATACTGCAAATTAAAGATGAGATTTTCATTACTCAATCCAAGTACATAAAGGAAATCTTGAAGAAATTTGGAATGGAGGATTCTAAACCAGTAAGTACTCCTATGAATACTAACTATAAATTATCAAGGAATGATGAATCTACATCTGTTGATGAGACACTTTACCGATCTATGATTGGAAAATTGCAATATGTTGTGCATAGTAGACCGGATATAGCACATGTAGTAGATATTGTAGCAAGATTCTCTACAGATCCCAAGGAAACCCATATGACAACAATCAACAGAATTTTCAAATACCTGAGAGGCACTGAAGATTATGGCTTAGTATATGAAAAGAGGAATAGTTTTGATTTAAAAGTTTATACTGATACTGATTGGGCAGGCAACATAGATGACAGGAAAAGCACAAGTGGTGGAGCTTTCCTTTTGAGAGAAAGAATAGTAAGTTGGCTTAGCAAGAAACAAGGGTGTATTTCTCAGTTTATAGAAAAAGCTGAATATGTTGTTGCAACATTGAATTCTACCAATATAGCATGGATCAAACAACTATTGGAAGGTATAAATGAGAAAGTTACCGAGCCAGTAACTATATTCTGTGATAATACTAGTGCCATTAACATTTCAAAGAATCTAGTAATGCACTCTAAGACAAAGAATATATCTATAAAGTATCATTATCTCAGAGAAGAAGTTCAAGAGAAGAAAGTTGTGCTAGAATATTTCAGTTCAAAGGAGCAATTAGTAGATATCTTCACAAAGCCATTGCCAAGGGACACTTTTGAGTGTCTCAAAAGAAAGTTTGGGGTCCTACCCCTATCTTCTACTCACTAACCAAGTTTGGTGAAAGCATCAATTTGATGAATCTACAGAATATTATGTGTGGATTGATGCTGATTTACACACTTTAGAAGGTTTTTCCAAAGGTGTGTAGGAAAATGTGAATAGAGACAAGTTGATCTAACTAAGACTGAGATGTTACACAACAAGGCAAATCACTTCATAGAGGAAGAAATCATGATTTAGTTCTTTTACTTTTTGGCATTGTTGTCAAAGGGGGAGAAGACTATAAATGGTTGGAAGACCAAATGGTTGATTGAATGGCAAAGCCCTGAATGATGGAAATAACAGAAGACTAATGATAGGGGGAGATTACTGTAGCACAAAAAATACTAAATGCAAGTCAACAGCTCAGAATCCTAATGAAAAAGGGAGAAGACTTAGAATATTTTAACAGCTCAAGGATAAATGGAGAAGTCTAACAGCAAACTGAATTCGAATCAATTTGAATATCTTGTTGGTATTACCATTTAATTGTTGGTTTTGCCATCAATGCCAACGGGGGAGATTGTTGGCATTACAGTAAGAAAGATTTTTGATATTCAATAAGGATATTGAGAAGGTTGTTGAAGATTATTGATATAACTGAAGAAGGATGATAACTATCTTTATAACATTATTTTGTCATTGATGTCAAGAAATTAATTATCTGATTTAGTATGATGTTTTTGATTAAGTAAAAATAGGTTTTAAGAGACTTGAAACCTAATTACATTCAAAAGATATTTAGGAAAGAAACAAAACAAAATAGCTGCAAAAGACCAGCAAAAAAACTAACAACAGAGAAAAGGACAGCAAGAGGCCAACAAGAAATTGACCCCAAGCCCAACATTACAAGAAAATTAAAAACTCCTCATGGTTTCCTCTGCATTCTATACCAAGAGCATCATTTCCTTGGCTGCTTCCCTCAATTTGGTGTTTTCTTGAACAATCTGACTCTCTTTCATTTTCGTGTCCTTCTCAGTAGTAGTCTGCCTGGTTTTGCGCCTAGGGGTCTGGTGGGTTAGGCTGGAAGTTGGAGCATCTTCTATAATTACCAGGTTCTTCTCCTAGTTTTTCTTTATCAGATGATCCACCAGTGCATTCATATTCTGGGAAGAAACTTTAAGGACCTGGTGGCTATGGTTCATAAGGCTTTTCAATGCTTTCTCATTATGGGCCATCTGAGCATGGACATTGTCTTTGTCCTCCTCCACCTGTTCTTTCATGGTTTTAATAATGTCCTCCAAATGTTTCAGATTGCCTTTTATCAGATCTTTCTCTAGCCAGTCCTCCATTTCCATTTCCTCCTCTGCTTCACTATTTTTCATCTCCTCATTCTATTTCCTAGAGTCAGACATCTTAATTAGCTTATTTATCTTGTCTTCCAGCTCCCTTTGCTTACCCTTCATGCTAGTGATGTTTTCAACAACCCACTTCTAAAAATTGAAGAATTCAAGGGTGCAGTTGGGAGCAGTGTCTAGTATGGTATCCACAGAGTCCTTGCTCTAATCAGTCTCCTCAGCATTAGGGTTATCACCCTCCTTACGTTTCAGAGCCTCATTCTCACTTTCTGAGCCCTTAGGGTTGGATTGAAGATTCTCAGAATTTCCCCCTTCCTCCCCTTCACCATAATTCTCCTCCTTGTTAGGCTCCATTTCAGTATTAGTGTCCTTATCCTTTCCCTCTTCTTCATCACAATGCACATCCTTTTCTTCATGCTCTATTTCAACCTTCCTTTTTTAATGGGTAGGGGTGTTGGGCTCCCCATTCAAATCAGAATCTTTGCATTTCTCAGATATCTAAGCATTGATGATCAAAGGATCATCCTTGGTTGCCCTAGCCTTATCCTTAATATGTTCATAAATAAGCAGAATGAGTCCCTGGTGTGCTAAAAGATAGGAGCTGGGATTTTGGCATGGTCGGCAAGGCTCTCATTTAGAGAGGAGGCTAAATAGAAGGGAAAAGATATTTTAGCCCCATGGCAGAAGTGGTTCAGGATAGCAAAATGATAGTTATAAATTTTTGTAAATCTACCATCCACAGTCAAATATTCTATTAAAGCCCTAAGAACTTTTTGCCAAAAAGGCTTTACCTGATGGGGGGTGTAGTATGATATGTTGTCCTTCTTCACCAGGTTGCCCTTCTCATCCTCCATCTTTGGGAAATTTTTGAAAGCCTCAGTGGCATACTTCCTATCCCTATATAATTTAGTCCCCTCCATCTTGAGTCCCATGACCTCAGCAATCAAATTTTTATTGATTTGCCAAATCTCCCCAAACAGGGTAGCCCTGTTGTTGCTCCAGCTTTTAGCAAAACTATAAGACACAGATTTTCTACTTCCATGGAGCTTCTCCATATAATCAGTGAAACCATGTTTGTGGAGCCTTCTCCAAACCTTTCTTTCACTCTTCCAATTCTCACAACCTAAAGGCTCATTCCTATTTAGGTTACCACCCATTTTGATTTCTAGGTAAAGATACCCTTTGCTACAATTCTCAATCCGCAGATAAAGCTCTGAAAACTTGTTATTTCTAGTTTCCCCGTGTAAAGACTCTTTCACAGTTTTGAGATTGCTACTCATGTCCACACAAACCCAACTATTATTACTATTATCTTTCGCACACATATGATCTTGGTTATGATGCCGAGAAACACTCATCATCTGATAGTTAATCCGCCCCCAAAATCTATCATTGGTACTCATTCCCCAGAAATAAATCATGAGATTAGCTTGATCCATTGAGGTGATCAAAGTATAGTTGCTCCTTAATCTCCTGTTTGATGTGATTTTCTCCTATGTATTTGACATCCTTCTCCAAATTGACCCCTTCATTGGCAAGGATATCCGCAACCTTATTGCCCTCTCTAAAGGTATGAGTTATAATGATGCTAACATAGTTATTTAGAATATCTTTAGCATTTTTAATTACATTGGCAATATTCCAGGAAATAGAATTAGTACCTTTAAGGGCTTGTATGATGTTTAAAGAGTCCCCTTCGAGCCAAATTTTTTTGAATTTGAATTCCTGAGCTAGTTGGAGACTCTTTAGCATTGCTAGAGCTTCAGCCACATGGTTATTTTGGGTTCCAAAAGGGGAAGCAAAAGCAGCAATGCAAATTCCTTGAGCATTTCTAATAACTCCCCCTCCACCAGCCTTCCCAGGGTTCCCTTTAGCCGCCCCATCAAAATTAACCTTTATCCAGTCATAATCAGGAAACCTCCATACAATGTTATCTCTCTTCTTCTTATTGTCTGATCTATGGACCTTATGTATTAGGTTCCATTTAGTAAGGATGTCTTTTTCCATATCATTCATATCTGTCATAGACCATTGCTGATTATTCTTGTGAGGAATGTTGATGTTCTCCTTTATAGCCCTGCATATTTTTTCAAAGACCACCTGAGTATTACACTTAACTTCCCTAATATCCTGTTATTCCTTTCTTTCCAAATGCCCCAGCATATCATGGGGAGGCTCAAAGACCATAGGTTCTTGATGATTTGGCATTTGGTTGGAAAATTCCATTGCCAGATGATATCCTTGATGCTCTTGTTCATGACCCAGTTAATTTTCTATTTCTCCCACATTTTGCACCAAATATCCTAGGTGAAGGAGTAGTGGAAGAATAGATGATCAATTGATTCCCCCTCCTTCTAATAAAGCTCACATCTATTAGGGAATTTGAAACCCCTTTGGATTAAATTGTCAAGAGTAAGGGTCCTATTATGAGAAGCAAGCCAAAAGAAAAGGTTGACTTTAGGGATCAGGATGTTGTTCCAAACTTTGCTCCAAATTGGATTGCTGGTTTGAGAGAAAGTGTTTTTATAGGTAGAAGCAATCGTAAATTCACCTTTAGGATCACTTTTCTAGAGGAAAACATCATCATGGCTTTTGTTAGGGGAAAAGGATAGCAACTCCTTCTAGAGAGAGGAAAATCTAGAATGGAGGTCATCAAGTCTAACCCACTTATTCTCCTTCCAATAGTCACATACCATAAGCCCAAATCTCCTTTTACACTCTTCAATAATTTGACTGTTGTTTTGATCATAAAGGGCTTCATTATTCATCCAAGGGTCTTCCCAAAACCTTATTTTGTCACCTTTTCCAAGGACCCATCCAGGCCCAGCTTTTGCCATTTTTATGGATTTGGTAATACTATTCCAGATGAAGGATCCAGCAGGGATATCTTCAGAGTTAAGGATCCCCTGGATAGTCTAATTCTGAATGTATTTGTCAAACCAAATTTGATTCCAATCTTTCTTAGTGTCATTGGCTCTCCATAACTACTTGGCAAGAAGAGCTTTGTTAAAGGTTTTTATAACTTTAATCCCCAACCCTCCTTTGTTCTTTGGTCTACACACTTTGTCCCATACAATCAAAGGTATTCTCTTTTTTTCTTCCACTCCTGACCATAAAAATCTCTTCCAGATTCTTTCCATAGCTTCAGCAAATTTAGCCAAAATACCAAACAAGCTAAGGGCATAAACAGGGAGATTTTGAAGAGTAGCTTGAAGGAGTTGCATTTTTCCTAGCCTGAGATAACATTGAGCCTTTCCATCCAGCAAGTCTCTTATTAATTTTATCAATGAGAATATTCCAAAAGGAAATAGGGGTAGCTAACCCTAAAGGAAGGCCCAAATAGGTGGAAGGGAGCATTTCCACTTTGCACCCAATAGTGTTAGCAATTTTTTGTTGTCTTGTGACTGGAGTATTGAGAAAGTACATAGCTGATTTGTCCCAATTAACTTGCTGACCAGTTGCCAAAGCATAGGAGTTAAGAGCTATTTTGAAGGCATCAGCCTCCTTGACTGAAGAATATCCCATGCAGATAGTTTCATCAACAAACTGTTGGTGAGTGCAAAAAACATTAGCAGAGGAAGGTTGGAGACCTTTGATAGTTTTGCTTTATTTCAACTTATAAATCAATCTGCTCATACTTTCAACCAATATGGTAAAAAGGATAGGAGATATGGGATCTCTTTGTCTTAGCCCTCTTGAAGTTTTAAAAAAAATTGTTGGAGATCCATTAACCAGAATAGAGAACATAGGAGTAATGATTAATTCTTTGATTATTTTGATAATCTTATCATCAAAACCAAAAGCCCCCATGATTTTAAATAGAACATCCCACTCAACTCTATCATAGGCCTTTGCCAGATCCAGCTTTTTCAAGAAACCTTCTTTTTTAGTAGCATTGAGGGAATGAATGTTCTCATGAACAAGAATGATTGAGTCCAGGATCTGCCTACCAGGAACAAAGCCTTTCTGCTCCTCAGATATGATGAAAGGAAGTACCACCAAAATTCTAGTGGTCAAAAATTTGGAGATAATTTTGTAGAAAGAGTTGCATAGGTTAATTGGCCTAAATTTTCCCATAGAATCTGCCCCAACAACTTTGGGGATTAAGGCTATAAAAGTGAAATTAAATTCCTTAAGGATTCTTCTGGATCCAAAAAATTCTTTAATCGCTTTGATCGTATCCTTCCCCACAATATGCCAAAATTCTTGGAAGATTGATTAGAAGATTGATTCAATATGATGTCGCCATATCTTGAGAGGATCGATTAGAAGAGAATTAAGATGTCAGTAAAAGACACAGAAAGAATGTGATGAATAAAGAGGAAGAATAAGTTATTCAATGGGCAACTATTACCAAGTTAGACAATGATGAGATCATGATGTTTAGATTGTTTTGATATCCTACATATGTTTTTGATTGTAAGGTTAATACTATACTATGTCACCAACAAAGGAACCTAGTTGGTAAACCCTAAGGAACCTAGTCGGTAAACCCTAAGGTTATCGAGATTGGTTAATGAAGGTGAAATGTCTACCGAGTAAAGTTTAGTATTTACCAATTTGCAACTGAGTTATGATAGTGCACATTGGATGGATAAAAGAATTATTTAATGAAGGACAATGATTAGCTAGAGATGTATAAATGATTGGTATGTCATGCATGAAGTTTGTTAATGATCTATGGCAAAGGAAAATTGGCAGGAAGATCTACAGCACAGATTGAACCACATTAACCTTGTGCAAGTTCCAAGAGAGGACTACAAGTCCCGAGGCAAGGTAAAACATTTTTGGATTGGAAGGATACATTGAACTTGGTCAAGTTTGAAGATCTGATGGCAAAGATTGATCATGGGAAATGTGATCAAGGAGATTTAGCCCTTGGCAATTGTTTATAAATAAGGAATTGTTAATAAACAATGTATGCAGGCAAGTGTAAGCACGGGAATGCTACATAGTGATTACTGAGCACAGAAGCTTGAAGACCTATTTGAATAATAGAGTAGATAGCCCAGTAGAGGGACAAGATAAGTCCTACAACTAGATTGTTTTGAGCAAATAAGAATTTGCTTTAGCATTTTAGATGTGAAGTTGCAGATAGATTTTTATTACTATTATTTTGTAAGTGATAGAAAATCTCTTAAATGAGTGGACTTAACAATCTTATTTGTAAACTCTCTAGCAAGGTAACATTCTAAGTGAGTGTTTGAAATTAACAAGGTCACTTCTAACAAAGTGAAGATCCTAACAGATCTAAGGGAAATCCCTTAACTGGGTCACATCTAGCAATGTGTTTCTAATCTTTAACAAGATTTGCTTTTAACTGAGCATACTCTAGAAGAGTATATTTATTAGTGGGCCCGAAATCCCACAATAGTTTTTCCCTATTTTGGTTTCCACATTAAATCTAGTGTTATGAGTGTTATGATGATTATGTGCTCATAAGTTTGCATGTTTAGCAGTTTTTGGTTAAGTTACTGAAGTATAAGTTACCGAGGTTGAATCCATAGATTTTATGGAAGTTTAAGTTTGTATGATTCACGCCCCCCCTCTCATCTTGTTAGCTATGGGCATCTATACTTTACATTTAGTATCAGAACTAATAACTTAATGGACAAATGTTTGTGATCCTTGGAGACAGTTTCATAAAAATCACAGGTACACAAGAGTATCATTGCAATGACTTCAATGTATGTTATAACAACAACAAAAACAATTTTGTTGTCTATATAACAATAAGTGATAAAACATCGCAACAAACCTTATTCATATTTATCCAAGGGATTGTAACTCATCAACATCATATAACATGAAATGATTTGAAGATAAAAAGTGATAAATCTTGTATATTAATTTCTTAGAACAATGAATGTACAAAAACTACAGACTTAGAGATACTTCATGATACATTAGCTTGCACAATATGGATTTTCATTTCTACAGACCCGCTTTACATAACATTGTTGGTTCCAATAGACCATTCTAAAAAATAATACTTCTTCCTTCTTTTCTATCCCCCCTAGAATACAAAATGACTCTATATATATATATGACTGAAAAGATATGAATGAAAGGACACACCCTTTCATTAGCACAAACTAAAACTAATAGAAACCTAACTGACTCCCTAACTACTATAAACAAAATAATAACATTGACTAATTCTTTCCATCTATCCACTGACCACATTTCTAGATATCTCGAAGATATCCCTCATCTTTATATGTACAGGCATTGAAGATAATGTCTTTGACCACTATTTCTATTGTGACAAAACTCTCAACCTGTTCCCTAGTTTCATGCATATCTAGAATATCCGCATTGGCAATGCTAAGGGTTGAACTAAGTAAGGATTTGCATTCAATAATCCACTAGTTTTTGTCCTTTATTAGCCTTGTATTGTCTACCACACTTGGGAATCCATGATTGACAATACCCTTACACTCCTCATATTCAATTTTCAACTCTGTTGTGAATCCTTCATGAGTGTCAATCAATTTTTTAACCTTATTGATCCTATTGTCATTCAGTGTCTGATCTTGCAGTAGCATGATTAACCGATCCAAAATCCTCTAGTGCGACACTGTGTTATCCATGTTTCTTTGGTAGATAGTCCAAAATTTCTACAGTATCTTTTGCAGATTCTCAAATCATTTAGACAGTAGGACACATGTTGTGTCTTTCCTTATGCACTGCATTCTTTCCTTCAACTTTTTATTTTCGTTGTGTAGTTCTTCACACTTATTTTTTAGTTTGGACTCATCTGCTATCTGGGGTACAGGCTAGCCCCTGCTTCTTAAGAGTTCCTCATATAATGATTATATTTTCTTCCTTTTACCAGCATCTTCATTTATACTTTATTTAACTTTGAATTATTAACTCCCATATCGGTTGTGATCATGGGACCCACTTCACCAACCTTTAACTTCATCATGTGTCCAAAAGATTTGTCCACATCTATGATCTTCAACCTCTTTTTCTAGGGAGAAAGGGCCCACAAACACATAGCCTCATCATCTAGATCATATCATGATCCAATGAAGATGTTATTGACACCTTGGATGTCTAACTTGAAGTCCTTCCTATCTGAATGCAATAGGCTATCAAAAATAAAGGATGCACTAAGATCCCAGCTTGGAAAGAGGATAATTCCTACCTCTACAAGAAGCTTCCTTCTCCTTTTAGGGGTCATTCCTTCTACTTCTACATCGATATCTGCCTTCAGTTTGCAAATCATCTCTACCTCATTTTCTGGTGTTACATCTAGTATGGCTTGTCTTTGCCTCTTTCCTTTGAAGTGATATAAGAAGGATTTAAACTCATTCAATTTGATGAATTCATCATTAGACACAAAATAAGTGTGCTCTTCTAACCTAACATCAACATCAACATTTATCCTTGCAAAAGTTAGGTCCTATTCTTCAGGCTCCTCCTCCTTTTCAGGCCTCCTCAATATTGAGACAACCTCATTCTCTTGTGACTCACTCTCAACTTCTTCTTCTTCTTCCATCTCCTGTAGTCTATGTCTTTTTCCTGCTAGTTTGTCGATCAAGTTCTAAAAGATCTACATAGCCTCCTCAAATTCCTTGTTTCTAAAGATATCCAAGCCTTCAATGTGCTCATGAAAATAATCACCCAAATTTTATCCTTTTCTTCGCTAGTAGATATAACCCTTCAGGTTATAATTATTCTGGGTTGTGTGCTCATAGAGGTTATAATCTTCTATTAACCTCTTGTCAATGATATCATATGCCTTTGTAGATACAATAGTGATATCACCAAAATGTAAAGTCCTGTGTAAGAAAAAATGCGTGTGGGCACCCCCAAAATGATGTGCATTTGAGACACTCATTTTCCTCACAATCTCTAGGTAGGTAATTTTGTTAGGTGCAGGCTTCGGTAGCACATAAGGAGATCCCTCAAATCCAAAAACTCTAAAATATATGAAGTCCTAGCACATATATCACTCACCCCAATTGTGATTGACCCTAGTATCCCCATGTTCATGGGGTCTTAGAAATATTTTGATTTCTTCTAAAAATGACTCATCTAAAGAAAATCCAAAAGATCTGTATCATGGTTGCACAAAGAATTATTCAAATTTGATATAGTGAGATCTCATGAACTGAGAATCCCACAGTGATACCCATGGTTGTACTGGCTACTCCTATACATCCTTGCCATGAACATTTAGCTTCAATTCCTCAAGCCACAACCCCTTGTGTCATCCATAAAATAAAATAATATGCATCAATAATGAATAGAACTTAAAAGACTTGTCAGGGTTATTATGAAGGTTGAAGAAACCCTCAGACATCTTCTCAGCAATGTAATTATCATAATTGAACTGTCTCGACTCATGCATTTGTGTCTCAGAAGCAAGAACCAAAGGTCCTATCCGAGCTACATCTGGAACCTCGACTCCTCCCACTTGACCACATACCATATATGTATATTGTATATACTTCCTAAAAATGTTGATATAAAATGAGGGTCCACCTTCATCTATTAACTTTCCTTTCTTAGCCTTATGTATGGCCAAATTCCACCCATTGTATATAGTATCCATCTTTGTATACTCTTTCTCCAATTTCTCAAAAGACAGTGGTACATCAGATTCCAAACCAAGATCAAAAACCTCCTGAATGGTGGCTGCTAAGATACGAATGAATGCATCACCATTTGGCAATTGAATACATCTTTTTGTGGCATTATAAGCCCTAGCTAATGTTTTCATCAATTGAATATTCACAAAGACATTAGGAACCACAAGTTTACCCAATCCCATTGTCCATGGGTTTGAAATTGGGGTCGACTTATTTCTTCTTGAATAATGATACAAGAACAACTCATGATCTCTAATCGTGGTCCAGACATCACCAATTTCCTTGAAATCATCTTCTAACTGGTCACATATGGGTAGGTTATCCTCAGATCTCAAGGATTTGGCTCCTAGAGAGCTTATTTGATCAATCATGTCTTGATTTTGCTTCTGCCTTTGTGCACCCTTCTTAGAGGCACTCTTAGAAGCCTTGGTGACCTTCCTCTTACCTTTTGAACTAGAGCCCTCCATATTTGAAAACCTCAAGCTTTACTAAAATTCAAATTTTGGTAGCTTAATTTCATTCCAATCTCTCTGTTTGCTTCAGTTTGCTATGCCAATTCCTTATACCAGCTTCTATATATAGATTTGATACTTCAAGAGCATTTACTCAATTGAAATGGTGCTATGATTTACCTCATGTAAGAACATTTCTATCTATTCCCTGCATTAATAATGGCAGGTGGATTCATTAAGATCAGATTTTGCAATGGCTAGTCATCATAACTCCTCCCGATAGTTCAATCACTTGGCTCCACCTGACCTTTTCATCAGCATAGGTCTCACCAATCACTCCATCGAGTATCAACGTAGCTCATTTCTTATAATTTTGATGGTTATAACTTCCCTAATGGCTCTACCTTATAGCTAGGCTTTATCTTTACCTTTATATCTCATCGGCATAAGTCATTCCGACATACCCTCCTTTTCCTCTATGGCATTCTGCCCATTGGGCATAGGAATAACTCTAAATATGCTCCTTTGATGGTTTAAGCTATCTTGATGAGTCCTCATCCATGGTCCGCATCTCATTTGTTACATCGGGTCATCTTATTGAGCATCAAAACAACTCACTTTATGTTTCTACGATGATGTGATTTTATCACCATTTCACTTATGTTTCTTTTATTTCTCTAGTCTATCGGCATATGTTTCCCCAATGAGATCTCCTCTTTCGTACCTACCTCCACTTTCTCATCGGGTATCGATTTAACAAAAAATATCTCCTCCCGATGAGGCGATGATATCCCGATGACTTCATCTTCGATCGATATAAATCATCCTGATCAAGTCTCCTTTGTGCCTGGCTTGTCGTTTGCATTAGGTATTGATGTAACCTAAAACACTTTTCACCGATGGTTTAAGTTATCCTGATGAGTCATATTTTCCACCTTTTGGTATTACCTCATTAGAGAAAGTCCTGCCAATGACACCACCTTTGCCACTGAGCCCATCGGGTATCGGGGTAGCATGAAATGATATTTTTTGATGACCCAATGACATTCCCGACCTCTACTTCACATTCTCTTTGATTGGTGTAAGTTATATTGATAACCTCATCGACTATCAGAAAAACATTTTCTCATACCCCTGATAGTGAATGTTACGCCAATGAAACCCTCCTTTTGAACTTTCTTTTGGTCCTCCTTGGGAGTGGTTGATCTAGGTCACACTGATAGGTTCTTTCATTGTTTATGTTAGTTGGTCTTGTGGGGGTAACTTACTCTGATAGCTCAAATTTAATAATTATGCTAATCAAGCTCCTCTTCATATATCATTTGCACTTGCAACCTTTCATGGAAACTTCATATGTGCTAATAAATGACAAAGTCCATCACATAGGCCCAAAGAGTACCGTATAAGGATCACAATACTATCATGATGAAATTTCCTCATGTAGTCATTATTTAGTGCCAACCCTTAGCATGCCCTAGCGGTACTTGTCCAATTTTGAAAATAGGTCACAACAAGATCTTTCTAATACCATAATATGCCTCCTGCACATATAATCCAACAATAAATGCTCTTATGAGAAAGTGTACATATAAAAAATCAAACAAATAGCACATAATATTTTGCAAAAATATGTGCTAATAGTGGCTCTTTTTGGGGATGTATGTTCTCTTTGAGGACATAGAAAGATCTCGGTTATCTCTGGAAAGCAGACCAAACAATACACATAAACAAACAACAAAGGAAAACTATACTATTATAGTACAAGAATACTCCCTACTCAAGAGAAACATTGTTTGAGGTACTAGGCATGTATTGGAAACTCTTGAATTTCAGCATCAACGTTCTCCAAGAAGTATGAATTTTCCCCTCTTTTCCAAGATGACATACACTCCTAGCCAAAGTGCTTCAAATTTTACATGCTTGCCCTTATCTTGGTCTTTTGCATTCCATTTGAGCACCCACTCTCCTTCCTCAAAAGTCTTAATAGAAGCTTTCTTATCATGTAATGCTTTTACCATCTTCTGCTTCTATTTATTTTGTTCCTGAGCCTCTCTTTTGTACTCATCCAATTCAACTAACTAGATCAACTTGTCTTCCATGAAATCGACATCTTCTAAATATTCCTCTGAGACAAATTTGTACACTGGGAGCAAATTGTTCAAAGGAAACCTTGCTTCTTTACCATAAACAAGCTGATAAGGAGCAAACCCTGTGGATTTCTTGATTATTACTCTATTTGCCACACTATTAAATTCAACTTTGAATCACATGTCATTTTCTTGTTACCCAACATTCTCTTAATGATCTTTAATAAGTTTTCATTATTGGACTCTGCTTGTCCATTCCCCTGGGGATGATAAGGTGACAAATATAACAATGGGATTCCATAAATTTCACAAAAATTAGTGAATTCTTTGGATCTAAAACACATCCCATTATCTACAACAATTTTATGGGATACCCCAGATCTTATCAATATATTTTCCAATAGAAACTTTGTTACCACTTTACTTGTAGCCTGCCTTGTAGGAATTGCTTCCATCCATTTGGTAATGTAATCAGTGGCTACTAGAATCCATTTATGTCCTCCACTAATGTCCTCCACTAGATTTGTTTGCAATTTCTCCTATGAATCAACACCCCAAATCTAAAAAGGTTCTTTAGTTTGCATAGGTCTAAGTGGAAGAGCTCCATCATATTTAAGATTTCCTAAAAATTTCTAGCAAGCCTCACATTTTCTGATATAATTATGACAATCCTTAAAGATTTGCGGCCAATAGTAACTGGCATTAAGTATTTTATGGGTAGTATTTTTTGCTGAAAAATGCCCCCCACATACACCTTCATGTAATTCTTTTAAAACAGATTGAACTTGATAAACATCCAAACAAAATAAGAGGATACCATCCCTATTTTTCCAATATAAATCACCTTTAAGCAATACATACCTAGATGCCTGAAGCTTAAGTGTTCTTTTCTGACTATCATTTAGATCTTTTGGACACCTCATGCATTTTAAATAATAGACAATATTCTTGTACAAAGGACACATCTCAATGCTTATTTGAGCCTCCTCTAGTTCTATCTGATTTATCTCTGTTGCTTCCAAATTGGATTCTGTCATTAATTTATCCAATCCTTGACCTCTTACTAGTTTAGTAATCTGGATATCAATGTTGAACTCCTAAATTTGATTGATCCATCTACATCTTCTCCTAGTAGTTTCAATCTTCCTGAAAATATCTTTGACTATTGCATTCGAAACATAAGCAATGACATTAGCTCCTACTATGTATGGTCTAAAAGATTTTACAGCTTTTACCAGGGCATATACTTATTTCTCATTTATATCATAATTTAAATCAGAAGCTTGTAGTGTTTTGCTAAAAAATGCCACTGGTTGTTCATGATCCTCATCATTCTTTTGTAACATAACTACAACAATAGTATGAAATGAAGCAAAAGAAAATACTTGAAAAGGTTTAGAGAAATCGAGAGATTTAAGTACATGCACTTCCTTGATGGCCCTCTTAATGTTTACAAAAGACTCAATTGCTTCATTATTCCATTTTATCTCTACACCCTTCTTCAACATTTTTGTAATAGGTTTTACAATCTCTAAAAAATTTGACACAAACCTCCTAACAAAATTAATTTGTCCAAAGAATGATTGGATAGCTTTGACTGTTTTAGGAATCTGAAGTTTGTCAATAGCTACAATCCTTTCAGGGTCAAACCTTACTTCATCCTTTGATACAATATGACCCAGGTGTTTACCTTCAGTGACTCCAAAATGATACTTTTTTGGATTTAGAGATATACCATACTCCAGTGCTTTGATGAAAATATTCTCTAGGACATTACAATGGTTCTTTTCTTTCTTGGAGTATGCTTTCAAATCATCCTGGTATACTACTAAAATGTAATCAATGAGGTCTTGAAAATCTACATCCATGGCCCTTTGGAAAGTAGCCCCAGCATTGGTGAGTCCAAATGGCATCCTTGCATACACATATGTGCCCCATGGTGTAATGAAAGTTGTTTTGTATTTTTTTGATTCCCTAACCTTCACCTCGTTGTAACTAGAGAACCCATCAATCATAGAAAGTAATTCATTCTCTGTTACCTTTTACAGCAAAGCTTCCATGTTAGCCAGAGCATAATTATCCTTTAAAGATGATATATTTAATTTCCTAAAGTCCACACATAATATGATATCACCATTTTTCTTTCTAACAAGTACCAAGTTCAACACCCATCTAGAATGTCTTATAGGCTCTATAATCCCTGCATTCCTCATCTTCATCAATTCTTCGTTCATTTTGGAAGCCAATGTGGTATTTATAGGCCTTTTCTTTTTCCTAAATGGTTTTGCTTCTGGTTTCAGTGGAATTTCATGTTGGAACAAATCCTCTCTATATTCTTTGAGATCATCATATGACCAAGCAAAAACATGTCTATACTTTTTTAACACATTGACCAATGCAGTCTTAATTTTTGATGTAAAATTCTTCCCAATGTAAACCTCTCTATGATTGTTTTCACTTCCCAAGTTTATTTTTTCTACTTCTTCACAACTTCCAGTGTTGGGCTTGAAATTTGTCATATCCTTATTGTCAAACATCCTCTCTAGTTCCACCAACCCTTTGGGAATCTTGTTTGTTTTAAGCTGTATGATATTTTTTCCAAATAGAGATTCCTTACCACTCTCCTCTTCCACATATGCATACCAATCCATATGTTGGCCTTCATACTAATCTTCACAAAACAAGAACTTTAGAAGATCCCTGTCATCATCAAATATTTGCCAATTTTTTATGTTATCTTGTACTACAGGTGTAGTTTTTATTTCAACTTGGGTGATCTCATCAGAAGGAATATCATTATGTTTAATTGCTAAGTTATCCATAAAATCAGCCCAAATATTATTAGACCTTTCAATCTATGTTATAGAAAATGCATCAAAAAATTCAATTGAATCCCACACCTCATTTCTATAATTTCTAAGCCTTACAGTTTTAGTGCTAAATCTTTCCCTCACTTGAGATACGACTAACTCTAAATCACCATAAATTGTTAGTAATTTAATGTCATATTTACTTGTCATTCTAAGACCTAACAAGAGTGCTTCATATTCAACAACATTGTTTGTACATTCAAAGGCTAACAAGAAAGAATATTTGAATGATTTCCCATTAAGAGAAATAAAAACTACACCAGCTCCATTTCCTTCCTTACTGCAAGTAGCATCAAAGTGCATTTTCCAAATCTTATCCTCATGTGATTTAATAGTATTTTCAAACTTATTAGTTTTGCATTCAATGCATTTAGAAATACTTACCTAAAATTTATCTATATCTATTTGGAGAAAACATGTTTTCTCGTTTAGATTAACTTCCTCTATTAGGTAGAATGATCTTGGCTCTCTATCAATCCTTACATTCACCCCTTTTACTAGGATGGTTGCATATGAAATATCTAGCTAGACATGTCCCCCCACCAAATTTGACCATTGCCTTGATAGTAACATCCCATAATTTGGCAAAACTTGCATAATGGTGATGTCTATTTCATATGACATATCAAGGCATGCTAGATATATAAACTGCACATCCTTCATAATTCTAGCAACTGGGACTAATATATTATCCATAGCATAGCATCTCCCATGGGGAGTGTCCACATGCATCCCAAGCTCTTTCATGACATCTTTTGGCATTATGTTCACGGCTGCACTTGAATCTATCATACAATTCTTAACCATCTTATTGTTAATCATCAAAGTCAGATAAAAAGGATCAACCTAGGTAAGATTCTTAGTGATAGAAGTTCCCAAATAGACAAAAGGTGGATCTTCATCTTTTGGCTTATGATACTCTTTATTAACTTCACCAACATTAGACAAAATCTTGATTGTTTCATGTTTGTAATCAGGGAATTCTATTACTTCAAGCAAGCACACAAATATTTTCACCTATGATAAAGCCTAAGACATAAATGATTCACAATTTGAGAGTGGTTTACTAATCTGTTTCTTTTAGATTGGATTTGTTAATTTAATAGGTCTTGTTTGTTTGACCTTTTCTACTGCACCTTCCTTTTCCTTGTTAATGATGGTGTCTTCATTTCCACTAGCTTTAGGAACTTTTGCAAATATCCCAGATGGCTTACCTTGCTCTAGGTTCACTATTTTGTTCCTTAGCTAATAAATGCTTTTCATCTGAGTTATTGCTTCCATAATATAGGCTTTCTTTTCTTCATCTATTAAGTTTCTCAAGGAATGCATCGACTCTCCATTATGAAACAATCTCCTCAAGGATGGAATGTTCACATCATCATCAGTAAAATCTTGTTGTACATTGTGTTGCTCGCTCTCTCTTCTCCATTGTACATTTGATGATTTTTCATCCTCAGATGAATCCTCATCCCTACCCAAAAATGGATCTGATGAAAGTACATTCACTGTGGGCTCATATTCACTCTCAAGGTCCTTCTCTTCTACAAAACCCTAAGCAATCATACATTGGTCTACAACATGGGGTAAATTTCATACTTCACACCATGGATATTCTTCCACAAAATTATTTACCTTCAATGGATCAGGAGTTTCTTTTCTTAGATTCACATTTATCAGCTTATCATCTTTCCAGTTTGTATTATATAGCGTGTCATGCAATCTTGGTCTATTATAACTTATAGGCTTGTTACTTCTATATGGGGCTGGCTTCTCATTGTGATTTTGCTTACCCTTCATGTCTTTTAGCATGTCCATGATTTGGCCAAACTCATCCTTTTTTGTTGCTCTGAGATTATATAATTTTGGATTGTCTCTCTTGCAAATTCTCCGAACAGCCTTTCTATTATTTTCAATGGTTGTAGCTGTTTTAAAAACTTGCTGCAAGGTAGTAGGCTTGTGAGATAGGATCTCATAATGAGTCTTGCTATCAAAAGAACTCAAATAAAAATCATTCAAAAATGAATCAATGGGTCTAATGTCTCTTGGTATTCTATTAAGTACTTTATTAAACCTCTTATTAAATTTAGAGACGGATTCATTTTAATTTTTTTTTATGCTAGTCAAGTCATGAGATGCAAATGAAGTATCATTATGTTCTCCATATTCTTCCAAGAATATTGTCACGAACTCCTACCAACTACCAATGCATTTGTCGCTAAGATTTCTATACCATTCTTCTGCATCTTCTGTTAGAGATTGAACAAACAGTTTCATAAAAACATCTTCATAAGGGACTTCAAACTCTTCAATGGTATATTTTACATTTATTATAATATGTTGTTTTGCAGAATGAGTTCCATTTCTGGTGAATTTAGGGATAACTGATCTTTAATCATTTGAAATCTAATTAGGATATCCAACTATCCCACTGAAATCCAACTGTTTGTAACTTTCAATGGTCATAGGTGGTTTGCCACCATACTTGTTAGTTTGGTAATTTCTATTTCCTCCATTATTACCACTGTTTCCATTGTTGCCTCCATCATTATTGTTGTTTCCATTTCGATTGTTTCCACTACCATTGTTGCCATAATTTCCATTCTTACCATAATTACCTCTATTATTATTTATGTTGTTGATCAAATCTCTACTATTCCAGTTACTAGTAATTTCCTCACTATTAGTTCTTCTTTCACCATCATGATTATTGCATTGTCTATAATTATACTGGTTTTTATTTTCATGGTAAGGTATATTTTTCCATTTATCCCTTTTTTTCATAATTATTATCCAAAACATTAGACAATGGATTATTATAGACCCTAAATGGTTGTTCCAAGTTTCTCATGTGAGGGGGATTATACCTAGGGGTTGTTAGCCTACTAGCTTCACCTCTTCCCTTCTCTTCTTCAACCTTGTTTGACTTAGGGCTTTGAATGGAACCTCTTTCTAATCCAAGTAGAATAATTGCATCCAACTGCTTGCCCTCTTGCTCCTCAACAGTCAGGATTTCATCATGGCCACCTTTATTATCTTTAATATTTAAGTTGTAAAACGAATTGTCCTCCAAATTTGTCACTAGATGAAGAACCATCCTCTCTAAGAGGAATCTTCTTATAACCCCCAAATTCCATATTTGATGTTGATTTATTTTCTTTGTTTCTTCTCTTTGGACTCAAATAAACAAGATTATCTTGTCCCTTGTGCACCGACCTTCTGCCCTGCATAAATCCTATTGACAAATTCCTAGGGATTTCTCTTACTTTCTCAAAATATCAATTATTATGCATATACTAAATGTAGAGTCACCACCTCCTAAGAGGAATAATACTTTTATTAATCTTCTGGGCTCCTTCCTCTAGCAGAGTCTGAAACAAAACCACTAGAAATTCTAAACACTTCTTATTACAACTCCCCAATAGAGTCGCCAATCTCTTGGTTCCCAAAACCACAAATTGTAAATCAAAGGGACTTGCCAAATCCCTAACTGATCCAATAATCCTTGGCCAACAAATAGGAACATTCAAAGACCAAATTTCTCTTCACTTTAGGCGCCACTAGACCTAGGTGGGTATACCTCAATCTCCAAAGCACAAAGAGATTTCTTTATAGTGAATTTAAACTTAACAGATTAGCTATTTACAAGAATGGCAAAATATTTCCTCCAACTATGCTTTATTATGTTCTTTTAACTTGGCTCAATCTGAAAACCTGAATATAATTGACAATAAATAAAAACTTATAAAATAATGTTGTTTGAACCTTGAACGATTATGAAAAAACAATGCTAGTAGAAACTAGTAATATGTTTCTCTGGTGAGGACTTTGTGCACACCAAATTTACTCACAGAAAACTAATAATAGACTAGTGCCTTATCTAACAATTTACATGTTACTTAATGGACAAATGTTTTTGATCCTTGGAGATAGTTTGAGAAAACTCATAGGTACACAAGACTACCACTGCAATGACTTCAATGTATATTATAAGAGCCACAAAAACAATTATGTTATCTGTATAACAACAAGTGATAAAACACTGCAACAAACCTTATTTAGATTTATCCAAGTGATTTTAACTCATCAACATCATATAACATGCAACGGTCTAAACCTAAAAAGAAACAAATCTTGTATATTAATTTCTTGGAACGATGAATGTACAAAAACTACAGACTCAGATACTTCATGATACATTTTCTTGCACAAAATGGATTTTCATTTCTACAAACCTACTTTACATAACACTGCTGGTTCCAATAGACCATTGTGAAAAATAATATTTCTTCCTTCTTTTTTGTCCCCCCTAGAATACAAAATGACTCTCTCTATATATATGAGTCAAAATATATTAATTAAAGGACACACCCTCTCATTCGGACAGACGAAAAACTAATAGAAACCTAACTGACTCTGTAATTGCTATAAACAAAAAATGACATAGACTAATTCTTTTCATCCAACTCCTGACTACATTTTTGGATATGTCGTAGATATCCCTCATCTTTATATATACAGGAGTTTAAGATAATGTCTCTGACTACTATTTCTTCTCTGACAAAACTCTCAACCTTTTCCATTGTTTCATGCATATCTAGAGTATCCGCATGGGAAACGCTAAGGGCTGACCTGATAAATACTAAGAGGGGGGGGGTGAATTAGTATGCAAAAAATTACTATACTTAAACACTTTACTAGACTAATAGTAAACCAGTAAAATAGTTTAGCAGACAAACTGGTTAGCACACATGCAAACCAAATAGCAAATAATGTATTCACCCACAGAACCACAAACACCATAACACAAGAGATTTTGATGTGGAAACCCAAATGGGAAAAACCATGGTGAGATGAAACTCACAAGTAACTATCTACAGAATAGGAACCAGACTGGTTAAGGTCAGACCGGTAAAGGTCATACAATGTTCTTTACCAAAACAGATCCTGTTAGGAATCTCAATATTTGTTAGGAGATAAGTCCGATTAAGGACTACCTTGCTAGAGGATTTTAGATCCATAGATGTGAACCACCTTGTTAGAGGATTTAAAAAAGGCTTTTGGGCCTACCTGGTTAAGGGCTTTAGACTTGTCAAAGATGTAAGTAATCAACAAGTGACTGATCTAGCAAATAGCACAGATTTCTTGGTTAGATCCTTGATAGCTCGTTCCTAATGCATTCCAACATTACTTCAATCTTCAACACATTCACACTCTCTCTAAGTCATCAACCATCTTAAACCCTAGCAACAACTCAAATCCCTAGACATGATGTCCTTATAAGGAATCTGATTTCATGTCGATCCAATAGGATTACATTACAATTTCCTACGTTCAACGCTTCTAGACATTTTGTAACATGACACAAAAAGCACCGTTAAAGTGTCGGCACCATCAAACAATCAGTGGATGGTAACTCATCACAGAGTATTACCAGTTCATACAAAATACTAATTGCTGGTTTGACAAAAATGAAGACTAGGAAATATGTGTTCTTCCCCTTTGATCCTTCGTACCACTTTAGATCCTTGAACCACTTGGGGTCAACATACCGCTTCAAATCGGTAAACACTTTCTGCAAAACACCGATAGTCTAAGGACTATAATGCATCATACCAGTTGGGAACAATTTTTGGTTCAGCATAACTCATACATTTAAAAGTTATTTCAATGCAAGTGTGTGTCCATCAATGACAATCACAACACAATCATCAAAAATGCCAACGATCTCCCCGTTTGGCATTGATGGCAACACTTAGGAAATTTTGACATCTAAGTGTTTTACAACAAAAATATGCCATAATCAAAATTACTCCCCCTAAGCATATACATTATCCCTTTTGTAGAAAATACAATGTATACTACTTCTTAACATGAAAGTATACATCAAAACATTAAAAATTTATACTTCTCCCCCTTTGCCAACAATGACAAAAATAATATTGCAGACCAACCCCTATTTCATTAGTATTAAAAGAATAAGAGTTTATGACAATATAGAATAAAACTTGTCAAAAACTGATTTAAAGTCCTGCAAAAATTGTTTCATAGATAAGGACCAAGACTCAAGTAGGGAGGTAGCTACTTCTTTCTTTGTTTGCATCTGGGAGACCTATTCTTCCATGGCATCTATTGTGCTCATCTCTTGAGTCATCGTTAAGGCATCCAGATTGAGATAACATTTCTGAAGTATTTGCAAGCATTGGAGTAGAACCAGTTGTAGTTCCTGCCAATCTCAAGTCCAGTTGCTAATTTCCAACTCTATTTTAGTAGAATGGATATGAAACTAGTGAACAGTTTGCCCATAAGTTGTAAAAGAGTCATATGGTGGCTTGAAAGTGCTCATGAATAACTGCAAGTCAAATTGTAGCTTTTGCTTCTGTACAAGCACATCATTACAAAAGAGATGGGGTTGGTAAATCTTACTCAGTAGTAGATTTCCCTCATTTAGAGCACCCCTTATGTCTTTTTGAGCTTTTAGCAGATCGGACTAGAGCTCATTTATCTTCTTCACTAGGGCAATGTTGAGAGCCTTTTGATGCTCTTTCTTGGCATTTGCCTCTGCTACCTCTTCTAGGCTCTGCACCTAATCATCCACTATGGTGCATAGGAGCTTCAATTGTGCCAGTGATGAATCAGTATTGGGGAGGTTCATGCCAAGTAACAAACCGGTAAGAGTGTCCATCGTAGCTTGGATCACATCTTGCTCCTTCTTCCTCCTTATCACTTCAAGGAATTCTTGAGCAACCCTAATGCTCTATAGCAGCTCCATTTCATTTGCAAATTGGAGGTCAATAGGATTGGTGAGGTTAGCCGGTTTGGCTTGACTACTAGTTGCCTTTGGAGTCTCCATTTGAGTACTTTTTATCGCTTCTACTTTCTTTTCCTACTCTGCTTTCTTCTTCTCCACTTCCTTTCTCTTCTCCTCTTCCTTATCCTCATCTACTTTCTTCTTCTCCACTTCCTTTCTCTTCTCCTCTTCCTTATCCTCCTCTACTTTCTTCTTCTCTGCTTCTTCTTGTTTCTTTTTCTCTTCTTCCTCCTCTTTCTTTTTCTTCTCATCCTCTTTTCTCTTTTCCTCCTCTTTCCTTTTCTTCTCACCCTCTTTTCTCTTTTCCTCCTCTTTCCTTTTCTCCTCATCTTCTTCCTTTTTCTTCTCCTCCGCTTGCTTCTTGGCTTCTTCCTTTTTGTCCTCTGCTTCCTTTTTCTTTTTTACCTATTATGCCTACTTCTCCTATCTTGTTGCTTCTGATGGTGCATCCTGAGTAACATTTTCACCTTCTAAGGCATCTACATCAATGGCATCCATTTGTTCTGTGATTGGTTCTTCTTCATTGTTATACACCTCATCTGGTTTGCCAGTTTCTAGTTCTTGCTCAGCTTTTCTATTGGCTTCAGCCTCTTGATGCATCTTAAGGGCTTCTTGAGCATGAGTATGTGTATCCTTCATCACTTCTTGACCCTTTCATTCTAGTAACAAGAGTCTTCTTATTCTCATGAAGAAGAGGCCTTTGTATTTATTCATAACTTTGAAAATTTCTGAATTGGATACATTAGGTAAATATTGAGCAAATATTTTCTCCCTCATTTCCCGTTCCTTTTCTATGGTAGTGCACCATTTATTGTCTAAAGAATTATACAAAGAATTTGGTGTCTCAGATCTAATTTTTGAAGGTGACCGGTCATTAACACATAAATACCTAATGATTTCCTGTTCAACTGCTTCATTTTCATCATCATTGAAATCATCAAAACAATCAATCAAAGCATTCAACACTTTTCTCCTAATATTCTTTATAGTTATTTGACAATGTGTCAAAGGTTTGTAAGAAGAAATGTCAATATTTACCAGTGCAGATGATGCTAGTTCATTCTTTGTCTTTTTCTTTGTTTGCCTAGTGGTTCTTCTGATACTGTTTCTTTTTAGTCAGGTGTATTGCTTTTTGTCTTCCGCTTTCTCTCAATGACTTTTGTAGGTGTTGCTTCTAGTTTCTTCTTAACTGGTGATTACTTGGTCACTTTGGGATTGGCTACAGTAACTAGTGTCGATGCTGAAGGCACTACCTTTCCTTTCTTTTCAAAGGGTTCTACAACCGGTGCAACCCTTTCCGAATAGGTGACAGTTCTCTTTACCTTAGGATCAAGGGGTGAGGCGATTAGGGTAGAAACATACCTATCCAACATATTATATATTACCTCATAGCCCATAGGCTCTACTTCTTCCTACCTAGGCTCAATAGCCTCCATTAAACATTCATCCACTTTGATGGTGAAGCAGATGTCTTCCTCATACTTTTTGACCAAATCACTAGATATTCTTATTCTTTGACTCATCTTGCATCTGAACTGATCAAAGTATTTGTTCAACACTTCTGGATAGCCAGTTCCAACCACTTGTAGGCTCTCCTTGATTTGTTTTGTTACCGGTTGGTCGACAAACCACTGAATATCACCTACTCCTAGAAACTAGCCTTGGAAGTAAAAGAACAACCCAACCAGTAGTTGTCCAAACTTGAATCTCAATCCATTATCCTATTTGATTGACTTCAGATTCAACATAAGTTGTATTTGCATACAGGTGCATAGATCAAATGATGCATCCTCCTTGATCATCCTATAAGCAGCATTTACCGCTGCAACAGAGACATAATTAATTCTGCTGGCAGAGAATGTCTGGTAGCCTATTACCATGCAGGCATACTTGACCAGATCATCCTTGATTGAGTTGACAATCATGCCACGTGAGTCACTCACTGAACCGTTGAGCTTGGACATTTAAGTCTTGCTGACCTTTCTTAGGGCTGGCACTTCCCCTGTATTGCAGAAATCGGTGATGACCTAAATAGCTTGTGGTGTGATATCATGTGTTCTCTCAAGATACATCTTGTAACCATGAACTCTGCTCAGAGTGATTCGAATATGGTCATCTATGAAATCCTCTAGGAAGTAAACCACATTGTGAAGTTTCTTCTTCTCCAAGATTCTATACTCCAGTTTGATCTTTTTATCCTTCCCACAGAATAGACCTAGCTAAGAATGGATTATGAGAGACCCTAGGTCTTCAATTTTACAACCTATATAATCAGAAATGCCTTCTTCCACTATCACACCAACTGGTACTTGAGACAAGGCATTATATTTCAACTTTCATTGTATGAAGTCCATAGAATAAACAGTTGCACTACAACTATCATGAGATGTGAAAGCCATGATAAAATCGAAAAACTCGAGAAATACCTTTCAAAAATCAAGAATTTAGGGCTTGCTAATTCCACTTCACATCACACTTCATCGATTGCTAAATCACCACTTTTGAGTTCTTCTCTTGAACATTTGATATTTGCTTCTGAATCTTCTTCAAGGTTTCAAGATTTCTTTGAATCACAACACAAGTCACTTTTTCTTCGCTCTACACTTGAAAAAATTCTTTGCTCAAAAAATGATAGTGAGAAATGATTTGAAAATTCCTTTTAAACATATTCCTCACCTACCATAATAAATGCTCCACCATTAGGGCGTAAACCCTAATTTGCCTGTTACCATTTTCAGCCTTCTACCAAATGATAGGTATCACATACCAGTTAAGGTCTTTTACTGGTGTGAACTGGGGGTTCAAAACATTTCGCTGTTTGCTCCTCCTAAGCTTTTCTGATGCTTAGTTCACCAATTCCGTGATTTCCACACTAGGTGCAGAAACCCGTTCTTCTTGCAACACCACTAGTTTCTTTTTCTAGGTTTTGTTCATATCCACTTGAACAGTTTCAATATCAATCTTTCCTTCCGAAGTGACTGGTATGTCATTTGATATGTTCTTTCTTATTTTGCAGAATCTGGCAATGTGACCCGGTTTGTTGCAATGATAACAGACCATTCCAGGTGCTCTCCAAGGTCCATTATTCATGTTACCATTCTTCCTTTTGCATGTTGCAGCAGTGTGACCATGACAATGACAGATCAAATAGTTTTCTCTCCATCTAGTTACCGCTTGATAGCCACCGCTTCTTGATTGATAATTAAAGGCATTAAACCGGTTATGATTCTGATTCACAAAAAGTTCTGGACCAACTCCTTGAGTCCTCTAAGGATATCTTCCAGTGTTGTTCATAATAGATGTGCATTCAGATGGTCTATGCCCAAACTTGTTGCATGCATAACAATTACCATAGAACTTATTGGATCTAGATACATTGTTTATAAAGTAAGGAAAATTATTGTAGGCTTTGCTCCTACATACATTGGCAGTATGTCCTTCTTTAAGATAGTTAAAGCAAATAGGTTTAAATTTTTGCTTACCTTTATCCTTTGATGCCGGTTGTTTCTTTGATGCTCTAGCATTGTACCAGAGGTCTCACCTTCCTCATGATCAAAATAACCAAGTCCATCAGTATTCTTGACAAGTTTGGTAGATTCAAGCTTTTTCTCTAGCTTGACAGTACTCTTTTTGAACTTAGCAAGTATTTCCTTTGATTCAAAGAGTTCTTTGGAAATAGCAGCATTTGTTTCCATCAAGTTTTCATTCTCGGAGATGGCCATGTTTAGTTCTCCTTGCATGTCTTCCTTTTCTACTTTTCTCACATGGAGTTGAGCAGTTAGGGCATTGATCTCTTGCTTCAGCTTGGAGATTTCATGATCTTTGTCTTTTACTAGATCTTCAACTTTCCTCCAATTCTCAAGCTCTTGGCACATTCGAATAGTTAGTCCTTCCAATTCTTTTCTCAGGCTGGAATTGGATTCATTCAGCTTTTCTACTTCCTGAATCAAGGCTTCCATGTCCGCTTCATCAGAAGAACTATTTTCAGATAGCTCCATTAGTTTTTTAGCATGTTCTCTCCTTTTTGCTTGAGAGGCCTTATATTTGACCATAAGATCATCATAGGCTTGCTCAGACTGATTGAGCCGATGAGTAAGTTCCCTCATAGAGTATTCCCCCATATCTCTTTCCAAGTGGTTAGACTTATAGAAAGGTAGGCTCTGATACCAATTGATGAATACTAAGAGGGGGGGTGAATTAGTATGCCAAAAATTACTGTACTTAAACACTTTACTAGACTAATAGTAAACCGATAAAACAATTTAGCAGACAAACTGGTTAGCACACATGCAAACCAAATAGAAAATAATGCATTCACCCACAAAAGCACAAACACCATAACACAAGATATTTTGATGTGGAAACCCAAATGGGAAAAACCACGATGAGATGAAACTCACAAGTAACTATCTACGGAATAGGAACCAGACCAGTTAAGGTCATACAATGTTCTTTACCAGAATAGATTCTATTAACAATCTCAATCTCTATTAGGAGATAAGTTTGGTTAATGACTACCTTGCTAGAGGATTTTAGATCCAAAGATGTGAACCACCTTGTTAGAGGATTTACAAAAGGCTTTTGGGCCTACCTGGTTAAGGGCTTCAGACTTGTCAAAGATGTGAGTAATCAACAAGTGAGTGATCTATCAAATAGCATAGATTGCTTGGTTAGATCCTTGATAGCTCATTCCTAATGCATTCCAGCATTACTTAAATCTTCAACACATTCACACTCTCTCTAACTGATCAACCACCTTAAACCCTAGCAACAACTTAAAACCCTAGACATGATGTCCTTATAAGGAATCTGATTTCATGTTGGCCCAATAGGATTACATTACAATTTCCTAGGTTCAATGCATCTAGACATATTTTGTAACATGACACAAAAACCACCATTAAAGTCTCGGCACCATCAAACAATCGGTGGATGGTAACTCATCACAAAATGCCGGTTGGTAACTCATCAAAGAGTATTAATGGTTCATACAAAATACCGATTGCCGGTTTGACAAAAATGAAGACTGGGAAATATGTGTTCTTCCACTTTGATCCTTCGTACCACTTGAGATCCTCAAACTGCTTAGGGTCAACATACCGCTTCAAATCGGTAAACACTTTCTACAAAACACCGATAGTCTAAGGACTATAATGCATCATACTAGTTGGGAACAATTTTTGGTTGAGCATAACTCATACATATAAAATTGATATCAATGCAAGTGTGTGTCCATCAATGACAATCACAACACAATCATCAAAAATGCCAACATGAACTGAGTAAGGATCTGCATTCGGTAATCCATTGGTTTTTGAACTTTATTACCCCCGTATCATCTACCACACTTGGGAATCCATGATTGACAATACCCTTATAATCCTCATATTCAATTTTCAATTGTTTTGTGAATCCTTCATGGGTGTCAATCGGTTTTTTAACCTTATTGATCCTTTTGTCACTCAATGTCTGACCTTGCAGTAGCATGTTTAACCAATCCAAAATCCTTTGGTGAGACACTGTGTTATCCATGTTTCTCTGGTAGATTGTCTAAAATTCCTCTAGTATTTTCTACAGATTCTCAAATTGTTTAGATAGTAGGACACACGTTGTGTCTATCCTTATGCTCTACAATCTTTCCTTCAGCTTTTTGTTTTCTTTATCCAGTTCTTTGAACTTCTTTTTCAGTTTGGATTCATTTGCTATTTGGGGGTACATGCTAGCCCCTACTTCTTAAGAGTTCCTCATATAATGATTTATATTTTCTTGCTTCTTTTACCAGCATGTTCATTTGTGCTTTATTTAAATTTGAAATATCAACTCCCATATTAGCTGTGATCATGGGATCCACTTCAGCAACCTTTAACTTCATCATGTGTCCAAAAGATTTGTCCACATCTATGATCTTCGACCTCTTATTCATGGGATCCACAAATGCATAGCCTCATCATCTGGATCATATCTTGATCCAATGAATATGTCAATCATGCCCTGAATGTCTAGCTTGAAGTCCTTCCTATCTGAATGCAATAGCCTATCAAAAATAAAGGATGCATTGAGATCCTAGCCTGGAAAGAGGATAATTCCTGCCTCTACAAGAAGTTCCCTTCTCCTTTGAGGGGTCATTCCTTCTACTTCTATATCAATATCTTCCTTTAGTTTGTGAAGCATCTTTGCCTCATTTTCTGGTGTTACATTAGACATGGATTCTCTTAGCCTCTTTACTTTGAAGTGATATAAGAAGGATTTAAACTCCTTCAATTAGATGAATTCATCATCACACACAAAAGAAGTATGGTCTTCTAACCTAACATAAACATCAACATTTATCCTCACAACAGTTAGGTCCTATGCTTCAAGCGCCTCCTCCTTTTCAGGCCTCTTGAATCTTGAGACAACCTCATTCTCTCCTAACTCACTCTCACCTTCTTCTTCATCTTCCATCTCTTGAAGTCTTTGTCTTTTTTCTGCCAGTTTCTCATTCAAGTTCTAAAATATTTGCATTGCCTCCTCAAATTCCTTATTTCAAAAAATATTGAAGGCTTCAACGTGCTCATGAAAATAATCACCCAGATTTTTCCCTTTTCTGCTTTGTTAGATATAACCCTTTGTGTCATAATTCTTTTGGGTTGTGTGCACATAAAGGTTATAATATTTCTAGTCAATGATTTCATATGCCTTTGTAGAACAATAGTGAAATCACCAAAATGTAAAGTCCTGGGTAATAAAACATGCTTGTGGGAACCCCCAAAATGATGTGCATTTGAGACACTCATTTGCCTCACAATTTCCAGGTTGGCAATTCTGTTAGGTGCAGTCTTTCGTAGCACATAAGGAGCTCCTTCGAATCCAAAAACTCTAACATATGTGAAGACTTGGCATACATACCAGTCAGCACAATTGTGATTCACCCTGGTATCTTGATGTTCATGGGGTCTAACATATCTTGTGATTTCTTTTGAAAATGACCCATCTAAAGAAACTCAAAAGCTCTGTATAATGGTTTCAGAAAGAAATCTTCAAATTTGATATAGTGAGATCTAATGAAGCAAGAATCCCATAGTGATACCCATAGTTGTAGTGGCTACTCCTGTCCATCCTTGCCATGCATATTTAGCTTCAATTCCTCAAGCCACAGCCCCCTGTGTTGTCCATAAAATAAAATAATGCATCAATAATGAATATAACTTAAAAGACTTGTCAGGGATATTATGAATGCTTAAGAATCCCTCATGCATCTTCTTAGAAATTTAATTAGCATAATCAAACTATCTCAGCTCATGCATTTGTGTGTCAACAGCAAGAACCAAAGGTCATGTCCGAGCTACATCCCGAACCTTGACTCCTCTCCCTTGACTGCATGCCATATATGTATATTGCAGATATTGCCTGAAAATGCTGATATCAAATGGGGGCCCATCTTCATCTATTAAATTTTATTTCTCAGCCTTATGTATGGCCAAAATTCTACCCATTGTATATAGTATCCTTCTTTGTATACTCTTCCTCTTCTCAAAAGACAACAACACATCAGATTCCAAACCAAGATCAAAAACCTCCTGAATGATGGTTGTTGAGATATAGATGAATGCATCGCCATTTGGCATTTGAATACATTTTTGTGGCATTATAAGCCCTAGCCAATGTTTTCATGAATTGAATATTCACAAAGACGTTAGGAACCACAAGTTTACCCAATCCCATTGTCCATGGGTTTGAAATTGGGGTCGGCTTATTCCTTCTTGAATAATGATACAATAACAATTTGTGACCTCTAATCTTGGTCCAGACAACACCAATTTCCTTTAAATCATCTTCTGACTAGTCATGGATGGGCAGGATAGCCTTAGATCTTTGGGATTTGGCTCCTGGTGAGCTCATTTGATCAATCATGTATTTATTTAGCTTTTGCCTCTCTACACCATTCTTGGAGGCACTCTCAGAAGCCTCAATGACCTTCCTCTTGCCTTTTGAACTAGAGCCCTCCATATCTGAATACTTCAAGCTTTACTAAAATTCAAATTTTTGTAGCTTAATTTCATTCCAATCTCTGAGTTTGCTTTAGTTTTATATGCCAATTCCTTATACCAACTTCTATATATATATTTGATACTTCAGGAGGATTTACTCAATTGAAATGGTGTTGTGATTCACCTCGTATAATCACAGAGCTGTCTGTTGCCTTTATAAATAATGGTGGGTGGATTCATTAGGATCGGATTTTGCAATAGCTAGTCATCATAAATCCTTCAAATAGTTCAATCACTTAGTGCCACCCATCCTTTTCGTCAGCATAAGTCTCACCGATCACTCCATCGAGTATTGGCATAGCTCATTTGTTATAATTCTGAAGGTTATAACTTCCCCTATGACTCTGCTTTCTAGCTAGTCTTTATCTTTATCTTTATATCTCATCGGCATAATTCATTCTGATATACCCTCCTTCTTTTCCTCTGAGTCATTATGCCCATCGGGCATCGACATAACTCTAAATACACTCCTTCGATGTTTTAAGCTATCCTGATGAGTCCTCGTCCATGGTCCGCATCTTGTTTGTTACATCAGGTCATCTTATCGAGTATTGAAACAACTCACTTTATGTTTCTCCAATGAACCGATGTCACCACCTTTGCACTTATGTATCTTTTTCTCCTCCGGTCTATCGGCATATGTTTTCCCAATGAGATCTCCTCTTTCACACCTACCTCCACTTTCTCATCGGGTATTGGTGTAACAAAAATTGTCTCCTCCTGATGAGGTGATGATATCTCGATGACTTCATCTTCGATTAGTGTAACTCATCCCAATCAAGTCTCCTTCTTTGTGCCTGACTTGTCCTTCTCATTGGGTATCGATGTAATCTAAAACACTTTTTACTGATGGTTTAAGTTATCCTGATGAATCCTATTTTCCACCTTTTGGTATTCCCTCATTAGAGCAAGTCCATCTGATGACACCACCTTTGCCACCTAGCCCATGGGGTATCGGGGTAGCATGAAATGACATTTTTCGATGACTTGATGATATTCCTGACCTCTACTTCACATTCTCTTTCATTGGTGTAAGTTATACCGATAACCTCATCAACTATCAGCAAAACATTTTCTCATACCCCTGATAGTGAATGTTACACTGATGAAACCCTCCTTTTGAACATTCTTTTGGTGGTCCTTCAGAGTGGTTGATCTAGGTCATGTCGATAGGTTCTTTCATTGTTTATGTTAGTCGGTCTTGTTGGGGTAACTTACGTTGATAGCTCAAATTTGATAATTATGTTAATCAAGCTCCTCTTCCTATATCATTTTCACTTGAAACCTTTCATGGAAACTTCATATGTGCTAATAAATGATAAAGTCCATGACATAGGCCCAAAGAATTCCTTATAAGGATCCCAATACTATCATGATGAAATTTCCTCATGTAGTCCTTATTCAGTGCCAACTGTTAGCATGCCCTAGCAGTACTTGTCCAATTTTGAAAATAGGTCACAGCAAGATCTTTCTGATACTACAATATGGCTCTTGCATATATAATCGAGCAATAGATGCTCTTATGATGAAAGTGTACATATAAAAAATCAAACAAATAACACACAATATTTTCCAAAAATATTTGCTAACATAAACAATGCAAAATTTTATAATTTTTTTTGTTCAATTATTTAAGGAAATTGGTTTGTGATTTTGAAAAGATAAATTCATAAAGAGCATGTAGTCCACTAGTAAATTTAAATTTAAAAATTAGTGTTTTGTAAAAATAACATCTTAAATTTTAAAATTAATTTCAAATTGTATCTACAATAGAAATTTTGAATTTTAATTAATATCAACAATCAGATCTGAAACAATTAATTCAAAAATTAGACAACTCACAAGCTCAATTTTAAATTTTAAAAACTAGGGTTTTTGAAATTAACCTCTTATTGACAAATTCCTCTAGGGGTTTCTCTTACTTTCTCAAAATACCAATTATTACTCATATACTAAATGTAGAGTCACCACCTCCTAAGAGGAATAATACTTGTATTAATCTTTTGGGCTCCTCCCTCCAACAGAGTCTGAAACAAAACCACCAGAAATTTTGAACACTTCTTATTACAACTCCCCAATAGAGTCGCCAATTTGTTGGTTCCCAAAGCCACAAATTTTAAATCAAAGGGACTTGCCAAATTCCTAACTGATCCAATCAGCCTTGGCCAATGAACAAGAATGGTCAAAGACCAAATTCCTCTTTGCTTTAGGTGCCACTAGACCTAGGTGGGTATACCTCAATCTCCAAAGCACAAAGAGATTTCTTTATAGTGAATTTAAACTTAACAGATTATCTATTTACAAGAATGGCAAAATATTTCTTGTAACTATGCTTTATTATGTTCTTTTAACTTTGTTCAATCTGAAAACTTGAATATAATTGATAATAAATAAAAGCTTATAAAAGAATGTTGTTCAAACCTTGAATGACTATGAAAAAACAATGCTAGTAGAAACTAGTAATATGTTTCTTTGGTGATGACTTTGTGCACACCAAATTTACTCACAGAAAACTAATAATAGACGAGTGCCTTATCTAACAATTTACATGTTACTTAATGGACAAATGTTTGTGATCCATGGAGAGAGTTTGAGAAAACTTACAGGTACGCAAGACTATCACTACAATGACTTCAATGTATATTATAAGAGTAACAAAACAATTATGTTATCTGTATAACAACAAGTGATAAAACACTGCAACAAACCTTATTCAGATTTATCCAAGGGATTTTAACTCATCAAAATCATATAACTTCATGATACATTTTCTTGCACAAAATGAATATACAAAAACTACAGACTCATAGATACTTCATGATACATTTTCTTGCAGAAAATGGATTTTCATTTCTACAGACCTTCTTTACATAACACTATTGTTTCCAACAGACCATTGTGAAAAATAGTATTTCTTCCTTCTTTTTTGTCACCCCTAGAATACAAAATGACTCTCTCTATATATATGACTCCAAAGATATGAATGAAAGGATACACTCTTTCATTACCACAAACTAAAAACTAATAGAAACCTAACTGACTCCCTAATTTCTATAAACAAAACAATAACATAGACTAATTGTTTCCATCCACCCACAGACCACATTTTTGGATATGTCAAAGATATCCCTCATCTTTATATTTATAGGTGTTGAAGATAATGTCTCTGACCGCTATTTCCACTCTAACAAAACTCTCAACCTGTTCCCCTGTTTCATGCATATCTATAGTATCCGCACGGGCAACGCTAAGGGCTAAACTGAGTAAGGATCTATATTCAGTAGTCCACTAGTTTTTTACCTTTATTACCCCTATATCGTTTACCACACTTGGGATTCCATGATTGACAATACCCTTACACTCCTCATATTCAATTTTCAACTTTGTTGTGAATCCTTCAAGAGTGTCAATCAGTTTTTTAACCTTATTGATCCTCTTGTCACTCAATGTCTAATCTTGCAGTAGCATGTTTAACCAATCCAAAATCCTCTGGTGTGACACTATGTTATCCATGTTTCTCTAGTAGATAGTCCAAAATTCCTCCAGTATCTTCTACAGATTCTCAAATCATTTAGACAGTAGGACACACATTGTGTCTATCCTTATATTCTGCATTATTTCGTTGAACTTTTGTTTTTCTTTGTCCAGTTCTTCGAACTTCTTTTTCATTTTGGATTCATCTACTATCTGGGGTATAGGTTGGCCCCTTCTTCTTAAGAGTTCCTCATATAATGATTTAGATTTTCCTACCTCTTTCACCAACATCTTCATTTGTGCTTTATTTAACTTTGAAATATCAACTCCCATATCAGCTATGATCATGGGATCCACTTCAATGACCTTTAACTTCAACATGTGTCCAAAATATTTGTCCACATCTATGATATTCGACCTCTTATTTGTGGGATAAAGGGCCCAAAAATGCATAGCCTCATCATCTGGATCATATCTTGATCCAATGAATATGTCATTCATGCCCTAAATGTCTAACTTGAAGTCCTTCCTATTTGAATACAATAGGCTATCAAAAATAAAGGATGCACTAAGATTCTAGACTGGAAAGAGGATAATTCCTACCTCTACAAGAAGTTTCCTTCCCATTTGAGGGGTCATGCCTTCTACTTTTGTATCAATATCTTTCTTTAGTTTGCCAAGCATCTCTGCCTCATTTTCTAGTGTTACATTAGGCATAGATTCTCTTAGCCTCTTTCCTTTCAAGTGATATAAGAAGGATTTAAATTCCTTCAATTTTATGAATTCATCATCAGACACAAAAGAAATGTGGTATTCTAACCTAACATCAACATCAAAATTTATCATTACAACAATTAGGTCTTGTTCTTCAAGCTCCTCTTCCGTTTCAGGCCTCCTAAATCTTGAGAGAACCTCATTCTCTCCTGACTCACTCTCAGCTTCTTCTTCATCTTTCATCTCTTGAGGTCTTTGTCTTTTTTATGCCAGTTTCTCATTCAAGTTCTGAAAGATTTGCATTGCCTCCTCAAATTCCTTGTTTTAGAAGATATCCAAGGCTTCAACATGCTCATGAAAATAATCACTCAGGGTTTTCCCTTTTCTGCTCTGGTGGATATAACCCTTCGTGTCATAATTCCTTCTAGTTGTGTGCTTATAAAGGTTACAATCTTCTATTAACCTCTTCTGAATGATTTCATATGCCTTTGTAGAAAAATAGTGAAATCACCAAAATGTAAAGTCTTGGGTAAGAAAACTTGCTTGTGGGCACCCCCGAAATGATGTGCATTTGAGACACTCATTTGCCTCACAATTTCCATGTAGGCAATTCTGTCAGGTGCAGGCTTCCGTAGCACATAAGGAGCTCCCTCGAATCCAAAAACACTAACATATATGAAGTCCTGGCATATATACTAGTCACCCCAATTGTGATTCACCCTAGTATCCCCATGTTCTTGGGGTCTAATAAATCTTGTGATTTCTTCTAAAAATGACCCATCTAAAGAAACTCTTAAAGCTCTATATAATGGTTGCAGAAAGAAATCTTCAAATTTGATATAGTGAGATCTCATGAATCCACAATCTCATAGTGATACCCATAGTTGTATTGGCTTCTCCTATCCATCCTTGCCATGAACATTTATCTTCAATTCCTCAAGCCATAGCCCCCTGCGTCATCCATAAAACAAAATAATGCATCAACAATGAATACAACTTAAAAGACTTGTCAAGGTTATTATGAAGGCTTAAGAATCCCTCATGCATCTTCTTAGAAATGTAATTAGCGTAATCGAACTATCTCAACTCATGCATTTGTGTGTCAATAGCAAGAACCAAAGGTCCTATCCGTGCTACATCCCGAACCTCGACTCCTCTCACTTGACTGCATGCCATATATGTATATTGCAGATACTACCTGAAAAATGTTGATATCAAATGGGGGCCCATCTTCATCTGTTAAATTTTCTTTCTTAGCCTTATGTATGGCCAAATTCTACCCATTGTATATAGTATCCATCTTTGTATACTCTTCCTCCAATTTCTCATAAGACAGGGGCACATCAAATTCCAAACCAAGATCAAAAACCTCTTGAACAGTGGTTGCTGACATACAGATGAATGCATCGCTATTTAGCAATTGAATACATTTTTTGTGGCATTATAATCCCTAGCCAATGTTTTCATGAATTAAATATTCACAAAGATGTTAGGAACCACAAGTTTACCCAATCCTGTTGTCCATGGGTTTGAAATTGGGGTCAGGCACTTATTTCTTCTTGAATAATGATACAAGAATAACTCGTGACCTCTAATCTTTGTCTAGACAACACCAATGTCATTTAAATCATCTTCTAACTGGTCATGGATGGGTAGGATAGCCTTAGATCTCTCGGATTTGGCTCCTAGTGAGCTCATTTGATCAATCATGTATTTCTTTAGCTTTTGCCTCTCTACACCATTCTTGGAGGCACTCTCAGAAGCCTTAATGACCTTCCTCTTGCATTTTTAACTAGACCTCTCCATATCTGAATACCTCAAGCTTTACTGAAATTCAAATTTTTGTAGCTTAATTTCATTCCAATCTCTGAGTTTGCTTTAGTTTTCTATGCCAATTCCTTATACCAGCTTCTATATATAGATTTGACACTTTAGGAGCATTTTCTCAATTGAAATGGTGCTGTGATTCACCTTGTGTAAGCATAGAGCTATCTGTTGCCTATATTAATAATGGTGAGTGGATTCATTAAGATCAAATTTTGCAACGGCTAGTCATCATAACTCCTCCCAATAGTTCAATCACTTGGTGCCACCCATCCATTTCACCAACATAGGTCTCACCGATCACTTCATCGAGTATCGACGTAGCTCATTTGTTATAATTCTGATGGTTATAACTTCCATGATGGCTATGCCTTCTAGGTAGGCTTTATCTTTACCTTTATATCTCATCAGCATAACTCATTCTGATATACCTTCCTTCTTTTCCTCTGAATCATTATGCCCATCGAGCATTGGCATAACTCTAAATACACTCCTTCGATGGTTTAAGCTATCCCTATGAGTCCTCGTCTATTGTCTGCATTTTTTTAGTTACATCAGGTCATCTTATCTGGCATTGGAACAACTCAGTTTATGTTTCTCCAATGACGCGATGTCACCACCTTTGCACTTATGTATCTTTTATTCCTCTGGTCTATTGGCATATGTTTTCCCGATGAGATCTCCTCTTTCACACCTACCTCAGCTTTCTCATCGGGTATCAATGTAACAAAAAATGTCTCCTCCCGATGACGTGATGATATCCCGATGACTTCATCTTCGATTAGTGTAACTCATCCTGATCAAGTCTCCTTCTTCGTGCCCAACTTGTCCTTCTCATCGGGTATCGGTGTAATCTAAAACACTTTTCACTGATGGTTTAAGTTATCCTGATGAATCCTATTTTCCACCTTTTAGTATTGCCTCATTGGAGCAAGTCCATCTGATGAAACCACCTTTTCCACCTAGCCCATCAGGTATCAAGGTAGCATGAAATGAAATTTTTCGATGACCCAATGACATTCCCGACCACTACTTCACATTCTCTTTCATCAGTGTAAGTTATACTGATAACCTCATCTACTATCAGCAAAACATTTTCTCATAGCCCCAATAGTGAATGTTACGTCGATGAAACCCTCCATTTGAACTTTCTTTTGGTCTTCCTTCAGAGTGGTCGATCTAGGTCACACCAATAGGTTCTTTCATTATTTATGTTAGTCAGTCTTGTGGGGGTAACTTACGTTGATAACTCAAATTTAATAATTATGCTAATCAAGCTCCTCTTCATTAATCATTTGCACTTGCAACCTTTCATGGAAACTTCATTTGTGCTAATAAATGACAAAGTCCATCACATAGGCCTAAAGAATTCCTTATAGGGATCCAAATACTATCATGATAAAATTTCCTCATGTAGTCCTTATTCAGTGCCAACCGTTAGAATACCCTAGCGGTACTTATCCAATTTTGAAAATAGGTCACAACAAGATCTTTTTGATACCACAATATGCATCCTACATATATAATCGAGCAATAAATGCTCTTATGATGAAAGTGTACATATAAAAAATCAAACAAATAGCACATAATATTTTGCAAAAATATGTGCTAACATAAAAAATGCAAAATTTTATAATTTTTTTTGTTCAATTAGTTAAGAAAATTGGTTTGTGATTTTGAAAAGATAAATTCATAAAGAGCATGCAATCCACTAATAAATTTATATTTAAAAATTAGGGTTTTATGAAAATAACCTCTTAAATTTTAAAATTAATTTGAAATTTTATCTACGATTGCAATTTTGAATTTTAATTAATATCAACAATCAGATCTGAAACAATTAATTCAAAAATTAGACAACTCACAAGCTCAATTTTAAATTCTAAAACTTAGGGTTTTTGAAATTAACCTCTAAATTTTTTAAATTTTATTCGAAATTGAACTTGCAAGTGAAAATTTTGAATTGTGAAATGGGAAAACACTTAGATCTGAAATAATTAATCCAAATTAAGGACTATACATGCTCAATTTTAAACTTAAAAATTAGGGTTTCATTAAATTTAACCTCTAAATTTTGAAAATTCACTTGGAAAGAAAACATGTAAATATAAATTTGAATTTTAAATTGCATAAATACTCATATCTGATAACATAAATCAGAATTGAAGGTGTAATGAGTTGGGTTCACCAAAATCTAATGGGTGAAAAATTAGGGTTTCCACCATTAGAGGGAGAAAACCACTATTTTACCATTACATTCAAAAAAGGGGTGAGATCCAATAGATTTAGTCACAAAACAACAAAGATAACAACTAAAAATACTAATTGGATCCAAGGGGTGCATTTATTTACCCTTTTTTATGAGTTGAATTGTTGAAATTAAGGTAAAGTTTTGAAAACAAAGGTAAAAACACTAAAATGGTGAGTTATAGTTGTCGGATTGAGCCATACATCTAAATCTAAGAATTGTAAAAGGATTTGGACCTGCTCCCCAAAAAATCTCCTAAAATGTTAGGATTGTGGTGCCCAGTGTCATGGTCCTTCGAACTTTTCACACACTGAAGGGGGATTGATTCGTCACTATAAATAATTCTTATCTTGAAGATCAAGAAGCTCTGTACCTATTTCCTACACAAAGAAAAAAGAGGAAATAGGTTGGGAATAAGGGTTTGTTTAATTCAAACCCTAGTTTGGAGTCAACCTTGAATGAAATATTGTAAATAGTAAAATTGAATGATGAAAGGATATTTCTTAAATCTGCAATGACTAATAATGATGCTTTGCTTCTTGAATGTAATCACATATGTTGTATGTGTAGACACCTAAAATTGTCTTGTCTAATTAAATAAATATTTTTATTTATTTAATTATTTTATCCTAAGTCTTCTATTAATTAAATAAATATTTATTTATTTAATTAATTCATTTATCCTCTTCTAGCCTTATTTCCTCATTTAAATAAATACATTTATTTATTTAAATTATCCCTTTTCCTAAATTAAATAAATACTCTTACTTATTTAATTGATCCCATTTTCTCTATTAATTAAATAAATCTTTATTTAATTAATTCATTAGCCTTTTCTACCCTTGACACATGTCATTCATCTCTTATTTCCTACACTACCTACCCTCTCATTATTTTCTTATTTCCTCTATGTACCCTTTAATCCTAGCCGACTATCTATCTTTACACCTCTCAATCTTATCCCTCCATTTCCTACAGTGTCTTCTATATAAGAGGATACTTCTCTCATTATCGACCCTAATCACCTAATCATTCTATTCTCCCCAACTACACTTTCAAACTTTCATATGTGATCACGTCTACTTAGAACCACATTTCCATTCTTTATTGAGCTCTTGTGCACACATAAGATCTGAGAGCAAATATATCAAGAAATATCAATGGAGATAGGAAGAATGGAGATACAAACCCTATTGGACATGTGATGGTATAATCTTTGTGATTTTATTTGATTTGCATTCTCTTATGTAATCTTCATATGTTATGGTGGATCTTTGTTGTTGTTAGGCTAGGGTTTTGTGGTTGAATTCATTTAGTCTTTCAATATTTATGCTTCCATTTTTACCATAAACAATATGAAATGGCATGAACATGATAAAACCCTAATCACACACATGCTTTCATATGAATGTTGTAATTTGCTCAACAATGCTTGAATGAAGGAAATGCAACCTTCAAGATCTCTAGAAATGCTTGGTAATGCTTCATGGATGAAATAATACTTGATTGCTTGGAGGGATTGATTGCCTAGATTGAATTAGATGAAAATGAGCTAATAAGGATGCCTTATATAGGAATTTCATGATTGAAATCACCTTTAGGCTGACCTAGAATTGATATAATTTCACACGAATATGGATTTAAATATTATAATACCACCAAACCAAGACCCTGAAATTCGGGGAGAAAAGTTGGGACCAATGTGAATCACATCAGTCTAGGTGATTTTTTTCCAATGTTTTAGGGATGCAAGATATCCTGATTATAAGGTGATCCCCAACTCAATGCAATAATTCAAGGTGTTAAGGTTGAAATAGGACCAAGTCATGCCTTTAATGGATTAATTTATTAAAAGAATAAAATAAAAATGGGCACACCAGGTGTTAAGGGCCCAATTTTATGATGTTTGGAGTGATAAAAGAGGACTTTAGATTTAACTAAATTAATTAATTAAATTATTAAATAGAATTTAAAATGCAAAAAAGCAACTCACTAAGGTGGGTGCTAACCTAAGGGTGAAATTGTACCACCCAATTAAGGGTGTACAATTTACAATTCTACAGGAGGTAACCCTAAACATAGGGTTCCCATTGGTAGGATTATTCCACCAAGTAACCAAAAATTTTTTGAAGTACAAATGCAAAGACCACATAATTTTGAAGCTTAAAGTAAAAGGTACATGCCTCAGGGGGATTTCCCAATGCGAGAGTAGGCGGTTCTGATTAGAACCTTTCATTGAAAGAGCATTAAGAGTGAGATGTATAAGTATATTCTACCAATTGGAGTTAATAAATCTAGCAATATTTTCTTGCATAATATCAAGACTCATTATTCTTTTAGACCATGTAAAGGGGGAATCTTTAATGTCCACATCTAATTGTTGATTATTGCTAAGAAAGTCCACTAAATTCATCATACAATTAGAGTAATTTTCCTATCCACCAATATTATCAAAAGGAAAATAGGAGTATTGAAATATCCTCCCATCATAAAATGGCAACCTAACTACATCTTCATCAAAGAAGTGAATTTATCCTATAAGACCTTATTAGCAGCTTTGGTATTTGTAAGATAAATGTTAGTACAGTTCAAATTTTCATTAGAAGATATAGTAGTAAATGCAACCATAAGAGTATTTTTACATTATTCAATCATATTCCCTCTAACAAAGGATTCCACATAACCACTATTCCTACTAACACACAGGTTTAGTATATCTAATACAATAATTTGCATTAGGCCAAAGTTTTTCTACAATTTGAAAAATCTGATTTGATATCTTCATTTCCTATAACATAAGTTTATAAATTTAATCATAAAATATGACACATCTCAAACTATGTTGTCTATGATGGTTATCTATCTCTTTGATGTTCTAGGCTAAGATCTTTATTTTTCTATTTTCTTTACCCCTAACACATTCTCAATGGTACCTTCCTTTCCTAATGCTATATCCTTTGTTGCTTATCTTTTCTTGGTCTCCATCTAAGAAGGGTTTCCTTGTTTAAGTCCTAATCTTTTATCATCTTTCTTACTACTATTCTTCCTTGTTTTTCTATTATTAGTCATGGCCCAATTGTAATCTAGAGTGGTGGGAGGGGAGATAAAAGGGGTTGCCAATATGAAGTAAAAATTTAATATTTTTATTTTCCTCATTATAAGTCTTGAGTTTATTTGTATTATCTTCTAATTTATACATGATGAATAAACAATCCTATCAGGTATGTTATCTATTTGTCTAGTGTTATTATTTCATTGAAGTCTTTACCTTTAAATTCTAGAGCTGTCATATTGTGAGTCAAAATATTGGGGGTTACCACCAATAGAATAGGAGTGACACCCTCAATTATATCTTCTGAAATATAATCAGCACTGAAATCATTCTCATTCATATTTTAATGTGTTTCCAAATTTTTCCCTCCTTTGAAAGTTAACCTATCAACTTTATATATCTCTTTAGACTATTGTTGCATTGTTATCTCAAGGATTTGACACTCTCAAGACTAATTAATATATCCTTCAATTGGGGATCAAAATTTGTAGAAAAGGATAAACCATCATTTGAGGGGACTTACCTTAGAATCTGGGAAATATATTTTTAAGGATTTAAATCAAAGGAAAACAAGCTTTCCCCAATATTTGGTTGGTCAGGTGGGCATCTATATATTTCCTTACCTTTACTTGAGGCTTATAGGTAGAAAGATTGTGAAATTTATCAATGAGGTGTCCAAATTTGAAGTATTTTTTGTATAATAGCCTTGCATTCTCATACACAAGAATATGACATATTTTCCCATACTTAGAGTTAAGATGAATGCTCCATGTAGAGGCTTATTAACTTTGACATTGATATAGATTCTTGTAAAATTGAGGCTTGACTTTTAAAGAGAGGCTTTATTAATAGTAATAAGTATCTTGAATGAATCAACAATATTTTTTAAGATGCTAGGACGCCACTATTCCATGTGGAATTTTGGTAAATGAATCCAAATAAGGGCTACCCTACCAAGTTCTATTTTGGGGTCAAAATTGGGCTGCCATGTACGAAGAGATAGGCCATTATGGTGTCCCTTATCTAAAAAAATAGTGCATTTTAAAGTTTTAAGAGTGGTAGTTAAAATAAAATGATGATTTGTAATGTGAGTTATCTCTTATAATTGTGTCCAATGGTATGTTACACACTATTGAGTTTGTAGTGCTAATTATTTGAAATTCAAGTAGAAAATAATAGGAGTGTAAGTTTCCTACTAAAACTACACATAACACCTAAATAGATCTCATAGTCAAATTCAAAAAATTATAATAAGATAAGAAATAAATTGAAATATTAACATAAATTCAGTTATCATTTTATTTACTCTAGTGAATAGTTGGTATGTCAATGATCCTTTTTGAAGTTTCCCATTTTGATAAAATGTACATAGCTCAAGTTAATAATGGATATCAAATGACTAAAAGTGTCCCTCAATCTATATAATTTTATAGGATGCAATAGATAATAGAATCTGAAGGTAAGCTCAATGTTAGAGATTGCTTGCGAGGATTTCCTTATGACCAAGTTGATAATGAAGGGATGCAATAAGGTTTGTTAGATTGTGAATGGTTGGGATGAACACACTAAATATACTAAGTGGTTGTGCCCATGAGATAAGGGCTTATTCATCTAAGAGGACTATATTCTAGGGCTCTATGGAAAGACCATTTTAATTATAAAGAAAAGTGCTCTTATGTTTCATTTTTGTCTGGGTATGTTTAGGAAAAATAAGATTAATTAAAATAAATATTATTTAAAATTTTTATTAATTATAAAGGTTAAAAATAAGGTTTCAATACTAATTATTTATTTACTACGAGGAGATGGAAAAAAGAGAATAATTAAATAATATTATTATTCAATTAAGTACAAGAGATCATAGGTGAAGGGGAATTGTCTAGTTGATTTCTTTATTCAATTAGGCATAGCCACACCAAGTGAATATTATTTGCTCATAGATTCAATGTTATGACTAAGTTGAGCTTTAGAAAATAAGAATAAAAATTAGCGTGAAGTTAAGTTGTAGAGGTAGATTTCCCTAGTCACTTATGGATAGTAGAAGTAATGCCCATTAAAGAGAGGTGTTAAAATAAATGTATCCTATTAGGTCTCTTCAAAAGATAGAGGATGATTATAAGATTTTTTGTGGTCTATAAAATATAAATTGGAAGAAATTTATCATTTATGTTTTGATTTATCTCATAGAATTTATTATAAATTTATTATGAATAATAATGAGGAAATTAATTAACCAATTAATGAACTGATGTGTAAATAACAAGAATAATTAATTAACCAATAAATTGAGTGATATGCAGTAAATATCAATCAATTGAGATATATGCAATACATATTGGATTGATTAACCAATTAATTTAATGCAAGTACAAAAATTTAAAAAATTAAAAAATGATTACATCAAAATTAGAAATATATTCATATAAATTAGATCTATGATTTTAAATAAAAAACATGGAAGCCCAAAAAAAGTTAGGATCAAGAATAGGGGAATGCACCAAGTTTATGAAAATGGTCCCAAAACTAAGCACTATTAGGTATAATTTAGGTGCACCCACAAAAGTGGGTCCAAAATAAGTGTGAAATTGTAAAGGGATATACTTTATGATGGTACAAGTAAAACCACATGTTACTATTTCAAATGGGACCATTTACTTTACCCATGCGTAATCCATGTCATGATTGATAAATTTGTCATATAATATTTTTCTTAGTAGATTATGGATCTATGCTATAGAAATAGTACCATCTACTCTTCAGTACAAGATAGAGTCTATATACAACTATAAACTTTACATAATTCAAGTTGATGAAACTTCACTAACTTTTCTACAAGTAGAAGTTAGATACTATAATATATCAATAATTTGGTTCCTGAACTTTAAGAAAAGTTGAACCACTATTATCTACTATTAATAACAATAGTAATAATAATAACAAGGCTTCAAATTGAGTTGATATTTAGTAATTATTGAGGATCATTAAATTTAATACACTCCTTTATTGGAGAAAAAAGGTCTCAAAATCTACACCGAAGGCTCCTACTAATTCATTTGTTTAATTCATCCAAGTTGTATTGAATAAAAAATTAGGGTTTCACAAGTGAAGTTATGTAAACTAGGAGATGACCTAATTCTAACAAACATTACATTAAATGGAGATTGAAACCAATAGATCCAACCTCCATTGTATTAGGAAGATGTCTAAATACTAATTGTAATCTATCCATTTTATTTAAGTTAAAAATTATTAATTGAAAGGATGCAAATTGAAGGTAAGGAAATAGGCTAGAAGGTACATGAATGTAGTAGAAACTTAGTTTGACTATGCTATTTGGTATTGGAATAGGAACTTCAGATTAGATATAGAAACAAGCAAAAAATATAAAGGTGTACCTATGACTAATTTTGGGTTGAATCCTCAAGATAGGTGTGCTCTAGTCATGCCTAGTCTTCCTATTTCTAGGCACAAACTAGTATACTGGACTCTAAGACTTCTTCCTATGCTTGACAATTTGGTGTCATTATTTAAGGATAGGGTCCAATGAACTATCTTGGTCCTTGACAGGGGAAAATCGACTGCCATGGTCTAGTTTTTTTAGGTCTTTCTTTTGGGTATAGGTCTATAATAATATACTAAGTGTCTTTCTATCTCTATGTCTCCATCAACAACCTATAGCTATACAAAAAAGGATAAAAATGGTGTTTTGGTGGTGTATAGGGGTTTTCCTAGGTCAAATCCTAGGTTTAGAATTAACCCTAATTGAATTAAAATGTAAATAAAATTATAAGCATGCCTTTTGAGGGATAAGGCTGGATTTGAAATTGATATTGACTATAAGTGGTTAAACCTTCAATATGTGATGTGACACTCTTAGGATAATTCCTCCATGTGTTGTTACAATAACATGATAAATGACATAAAATCTATCATGAAATCATAATTGAAACATAATATAAAAATTTCTTGATGTAGTTGTATTCTCCCTTAATTAGATATACTCTTGACGTGATGCTCTTGAATTAGAGTGATAGCATAATGATAAGATGCAATAATGAGATCATGACAGAGGATGAAAGGAATTGAGAGGATGCTTTATATATGGATTTCACAAAAAAAATCACCTTTAGGCTAACTTAAATTAATATTTTTCACACAAAGATAGTTTTAGATAGGGTAAGACCATCTTAACATCTTCTCAAAATTTAGAGAAAAAAGCACATGGCTGATACGGTAGTTTCACCCAGGTCCTAACTTTTTCAGCTTGACATTTTTGAGATATGAGATAATAGTGTCTTTGTAATGCCCCGCCAGGAAACCCCGAAGGGATAAAGCCAAAACACAAGAATAGAGTGCAAATTTTTTTTTTTAAAGTTACAACACATAAGATGCAACAAGATATCAAAGATTCAGATTACATAGCGAAAAACTTCAACTAACACCTAAAGAGTTTCCCAATGAGATTACTTAAATTTCACAATTCACTTAACTCACACGATTAATCCAATAAGCTAATCATCTAATAACGAGACAATTCTTAATTAGGATAATTTCTTTCAAAAGATGGAAATAGAAATCACAAGCAATGACTCATCACTAAGATCCATTCACAATCTTCATTCAAGCTTTTCATTAAAATTACAAACCATACATCTAACATTCTAATACACTAGGATTTCATCATAACATAAGAGATCTTTCCAAGCACATCTAAATTCCTTAACAGCAACTAAGAATAATTCATTACTCTAAGTTACATTCTTTCATATTCCAACTTATTGCATTTCAAAAGATGATTGCATATTAGCATCTACGATAAATCACATCTAAACCACTTACGCATTCGATCAACATGGCATTCAATAAAGAACTGAATATAAGCATTTATAGTTAATTCCATTTATCCACTTAACCATTCTAACATAAGCTAACATACATGATAAAGCTGAATAAAGGAAACATAAGAGAATACATCACATAACACCATAATGATCTCGGAGTTCACCCCTAAAGGGCTACATCTCCGGGTCTGCTCAACTGCAAGACCCCTCTGATAATTAATAAAGTTAAGAATACAAGAGGTTACACTATACAATCCAGTCATCAAGGCGATACATAAATAATATACAAATGACCACATCGGTCCATTAATACATAAACGATCCTTGAAAAGAACAGGATCCAGCTGAACATAATCAAAGCTAATACAAGAGTCCATGAGAGCATCCACAAAACTGAGCCATCACCACCCAAGGTCTAACATGAAACCGACACTCACAAGGGCAGAGACAAAGGATGACTCACAAAGGTACTCCTAACAGGACAAATTGACAACACACTAGCGAACGTAGGGACAGGTGTCATCACACAACCTGGTATGGATACCATGGCAAGTCTTCATAGGTCCCGGTCCCATACACTGGGTTACCCTGGCAACCTAATCCAAACTTCCGGCCCATCCAAGCCTCATGTGGACCCACACATCCTCTCGTGAAGACAAGGATGATGGTTTGCCATTTCAGGCCTTCTCACAGCATGTCGAATCTATGATAGCACTCGTCCCATGTGTGAGGCATAATATCTTAATTAAAGATTATATTCTAATCTACTTAGGTTATCACTTATTAGACTCACTTTCGACGGGTTACCCAGCAGCCACTTTGGGCGCGGCCCCCAATCGAAAGCCACTTTCCCATACGACACTAGACTAAACTCAGACGAACTCAAAACCAAGGAATACACATGGTCAGACGAACGGAGTTCAAGAAGAGAGAAACAATCATCAGGTCAAACACGACTCAAGGGTACTCACTTACTGACGGTACTCTAACTAGAGACCCGACCAACAACGGTCAACCACAATCATCATTCGACTCACACACAAGGATAATGATCGAAACGACACTACCACAATACAATAGTCAACTCAGAAATCGAGGACTGAAGCAGGAACACCAAATCATCCATACGACAGGGTCCTACTAAACAAAGCAAAACATGCCATTTCATAATTAAAGGCGAATACAGAAATTAAACTCGCAAGGCAATAATCAGAAAAGACAATATTTCCTCAAATTGATTTAATCATTAAAATCGATCAAGTTTTCCTACAAGATCTAAATCAGATTACAGTTATCTATCTCATCAAGGGTTAAGTTGTTCTTGGTTTTCTAACTCCTAAGGTTCAAAACATTGAATAGGCAAATTAAGCCATAATGAGTTTTTAAACCCAATTCATATTAATTAAACTCAGACAATCATTAATCAACTAAAATAAGATATTTTTAATCTCCAACAAACATCATTAAGCAGTAATAACATCGTATTTCAACGATTTTCCGATAACATTCTATTCTCTATTAATTTTAAACAAAACTACCTTAATTAGCCAAATGCTCTAATCAGCTAGAATGTGGGATCTAGATTTATTAATCCAAGATCAGTCAGAATATAAGCAACAATATTCAATTGCGAAAATCAACAGTTTTAGAACTTAATCAGGAAAGGAGCATAGGTCGAGAAATGGGATTGAATAATTAATTCATCATAAACCCATTATAAGATTAATCCATATCTAATTATCATTTACCACTATATGCCACCTTAATCCAGATAAAAAAACTAATTAAACTTAACATTAAAATTACTCTCATTAAAATGATATATTATCATATGCATTTTTTTTTTTTTCAAATACTAAACAAAATATACATTAAAACAACCATTCTTTTTAAACCATGTTTAAAACAACAAAACGCATTAAAAATAGGTGGGGAGGCGAGCTGGGCGGGCCGTGCCCTAACCCTAGCCGCAGTCCACACCGAAATCGCAGGGGAGCCCATGCGGGCGGCGTCGCTGCGGTGCCCGCAGGTCCGCGGCGCCTAGCGGCCACCGCGGCCCTGCGGCCACCGCAGTGTGCCATGGGCATAGCCCTAACTCCTGCGAGAAGGCGGAGACGGAGAATGAGCGGGGGCGAGGGGGCAAGGGGAGGAGGAGCGGGGGAGCTCCGCTCCCCGCTTCCAACCCCAATCCCACGTTAATAACAACAACAACGCCCAGTCCGTTTCGAACCAAAAATGCACAGGGTATAAAATATAATAATTTCAAAGACTTAACGCACAGGGAAAGAAAATGGGTATTTTACACAGCGCTATATAATTAAAACACAGCGCTAAAAACATATAAAACATAGTTCGAAATCTCCCCCATTCATTTTTTGAAACAACAACAAAATTGTTTGTAAATTTCGGTTTAATACAAAACCCAATTTTAATGAAATTAGTTTGGCATCAAGATTCTTGATGGAATTCATCCATTCCAAAACAAAGAGGGGGTTTCAACACCCAAAAGGAAATAAGGAATAACACCATCTCAAAAACATTTCCAACCAAAAGAATCTGAAACCAAATAACATGAAGACATACAAACTCCCATTTCCATTTCATACAACAACTAAACTTGAGAATTAGATCCTACCTAATCTAGCATTCCTGGCAAGATCTGACGAAGAATCCAAGTCTCCAGCTCCCAAATCCTCCCTTCTCCATCCAAAATCCTCCAATTTCATCTCCAAAATCTTTCCCAACCAAAATTCCTCCAAAAATGTCCATCCTTTCCAAATTTCCCAAATTTGGGTTATATGGAAGAGTTGACCCAAAAAAATTCTATTTTTGGAATTAAAACTTTTTATTTACAAATAATTCTTCAAAAATTAATTCTTTCTAACTATACCACAAATTAAACTTGCTATTCAAATCAAAAATTGATTTCCTCAATCAATTCAATTTAACGTTTCAAATTTAATAATCCAACAGAATACAATTAAACCTATCGCAATTAAACAAAAATCTTTCTTTTCAACAGCATATATACAATGCATTAAATATTCAAGATCAGCTATTTAATCGAATTTGCTTCCAATTTAACATAGGCAATTCATTAACAACGAAAATCGCATAACGAATTCCCGATTAATTTAATCCATTAATCTTCAATGCACAAATGCATATTTAATCAAGATAATTACTAAGGACTCATTAATCAAATTAACCAAACACACCAAGCATGCAAATCGAGAAAGTCAACCAAATAGACGACTCGCAAACCCAAACAAAGAGGGATTACCGACGATGACTGGCGATGCTCGCTGGAGCACGACTAAGGTCGACTAGGGTCTTACGACCACCTAATCCAACTCTAAGGATTAACACAGGTACATTCAAACCTGCACATCCAGGTGAAGACGAACCTCGCACTCATGCGACTTCGTACCTGAAATCTCCTGCAACTAAAGATCACACATGTATACATATATAGAATTTAATGAAAGCGTCAGCTCAATATTAATACCACAAAATAGGTACACAAAACAACTTGCATACAACTAGTGTGAAACCACATCAATAGCTACGTGTAAAATCAAACATCTGACTATAACATAATATTAAGATAACCTAATCAAGATTAAACCAAGGTTAGAGATAGGTTAGGGTAGGGGTACTACATTCTCCCCCCCTAGGTTCCGACTTACTCCTGGAAGTCGTAAGGCTAGATGGAGAACATGTCGTACGCATCAGCCCTGAAACTCATGCAACAAGGATCAAATTGCACATAGAAATCTTTCCATACATAAATGAAATATGATTGCAAAATCCTTTACAAACGCCATTATCCATTGGCAAGATACATCTAAAACCATACATTCCTTACAATATTCTAGGAATTATCCACCATCATAACAAAGAAACAAGAATTTCTTTCTTCCATTACACCAATTAAAGAATTACAAAGAGGTAAACAACAATTACCATAATCATCGACCCAAAAATGATAAGGAAACATGCCATAATGATCCATTTTCCTTTACCAATCCATCTTTATCATAAGATTTAATAACATAGAACTAGCTCAAAACATCAATTCCTACAACCAAATTAACTTTCGATAAATAAGAGCAACAAAATAACTCAATTGATTACACTTGCCAAGTATAAGAAAACCTTTCCAATGACTATGTCCCATAACATAGTGACAAGTTAACACAATTTACTCCATGATACAAATAATAACCATCCACATAACTAGAATGCATAACAGAAAAGGCCACATGTGAGCATGTCTAATGCTCGGTCAAAGATAACATGTATGATCAGCATCTCTATGCCTGATCTCAGAATAACAATATGATCATAAAAAATCCAATATCTCACTCAAAGGCTTGATGGTGCTAGGCACACCATAGCGGTGCTACCTTCCATACAAGACCTTTGTGAATATCCCTTGTTGTGCAAGGTGTTTAGCCTCCAAGAGATAGTCACCACACATAGGTAGGTAGTGGATACTAGCTGCATCACAGCCTCACATACCCCCATCCTCAAGGTTCCTTGCGTCTGCTTCCTCGTATACACTCATCCAAGCCCGTCTCCTACGTTCTTAGAGAGGAATTCACATTGCAACACAAGACCAGCATACGAAAACAACAAAGATAAACTAGTTTAGCCACCAAAGTACAGAAGAATAAAGATAATAAATCCTCAATTCCAACAGTAAGGCAAGAAAATAATCCAGAATCTCAACACCAAATCCAAAGTGCAAAAGATCACAAGATCATGGCTAAACCTTCAAAATCAAAGTAAAATAAATTGCTGATCCCCAAAGAAATATAAAGAATAGCACAACTGCACATAACATCACTGCGTGACTAATAGCTAGCCACCAACGAGGAAGGAAGGAACAATCGTCTAGCTATCCTAGTAGCTCATCATGTGGTGTGGCCAAGTCACACATCCACATGGCATGGCAGTGTGCACCTCAACATCACCCCGCATCATGTCGTCACGTGGCATGGCTCTACCCAATACCTAGCGGTAGGCCGCATGGAAATGTCTACTACATCCCGCATCATGTCTCAGCACGGCATGGCAATACTCCAAGCGAACAAAGTATGCAATGGACGTATCCCGCATGGCAGTGTACCCCGCGGATAAGGCACACGTTGGTCACACTCCGCGTAGCGAGGTTCCTCTCAGGATACTCGCCGTAAGCCAGAGGTATACATGGCTAAGGTCTACCCACAAGTCTACTAACACTAGATAGTTGGCAGCTTATGTAAGAACAATAACACGCCTCTCATGAAGACAAGGCAACAGATACTCCAATAGAATCCAACAATATGCTCAAAAACTGCCATCAATATGCTCAAATAAAGAAGAGGAATAGGCTGGCACACATAGACCTATAAATAGATCCATCAAAAGGGAAAGTATTGAGTACACCTTGATACAGTTTAGTAGTACAATTATATCATTCCTCGAAGTAGGGAAGCTAAGGTCGCTTCGCGCCGACATTACTCGTACGCCAATCCATACTATTCAAGGAATGGTCACTTCGAATACTACCCCTTAACATACTGAGTTACCCACAACCCGAGGTTTGGTACTCAATAGGGAGACAATTAAACAATAGCACATAAACAGTATGGTTTCCCATACTCATAAGCAACATATCCTCCATGGTTGATTACTTCACCAATCCATGGGCACATAAGATAAGCACTGGTTTCTTACAATACACACAATTACACCAATACTGGTTTAGTCACATTTACGGGGAGTACTTTTCAGTACGCTAACATCTATACAAGGAAGATTTCAATTATGCTTTCTATATAAATAACTGAATCAAGTTTACTCTAGATTCAAGTACTGAAATTATCAACAATTTACAATTATATAAGGAATTAACATCATTCCTATATCTTTCTCGAATCTCACTAAGCATTCATAATTAAATTACTAGCTAAGCAAATTCATTTCTAAAGCTTAAGACTTTCATCTATCACTATGAAGCCAAAAGCAAATACACAACTTCACATGTTTTATAAACATTCTATTTAAATCAATGCACTCTTTTATACCATTTTAAAAATCTTATGATTAGGCAAAGAGAAGGGAAAGAGAGTTTGATAAGCAAACTGTTTCCTACAAAAAACGCAAGATCAAACAAGATCACGCTACATATAGAGTTTCTCACTATAAGCCTATCATTTAATTACACGGTTTCCATTTCACTACCGTTTTAGAAGGATGACAATCAATCCAACAAAACCATCTCCAATAATTATGGTTGCAACAAGAGGTTCTAGTTTTCCAACCAAAACAGAGATCAAGAGAGGCAATCTTTTCGATAATGCAAGACCTCAATAGAACACTCACTTAAAAATAATACAATATAGACATATGTCATACTTTGCAACCTATTAGAGAAGATCACATTATGATCAAAGATAAGCAAGAGCTATTACCCAAATAAAACATATTAATGCATGCACATCAAACAAGCTTTTTCATTCACACTTTCTAACCACATTAAGGTAATTACATATACCCAAAAGCGAGTTCAATGGAGCATTTGCTAAAACAAATCTTCGATCAAACTGGTTTAATGAAACACAGAAGACAATCTTTCAGAAGCACATTAATACTTTCGTAAAGCTACAATAACATGCTCCTTTTAACACTTCTTCTACCAATCAAGCAGATTCACATAATTCATCTATTCGCATAGCAATGCACCTTACTAAGGTAGAATTTAATCATGCTACTCCTACAACATACACATGGAGAATTCTTTAAACATACACATACAGTTTTCTCCCACTAACCAATATAAATTTTTAAACCCATAGCCCTTTTATTAATCTAAAACATAACGTCATAAGGCTCACTCCAGGGTTCAAGAAGTCACACCCTTTTCTCTCTTGCAAACAAGAAACTCAAATCAAAGATAATTACACATATCCTAATCATTTTAATTTCCAGAAAGAGAGAGAGGAATGGTGATGATCATTTAATTTTCTACAAAATAAGCATTCAATAATTGCCATATAAGTCCTTCAAGTGGACAACACTAAGCTAGATCAAAATCTTTAAACAAACACAATTCGCACTTTCAGATTCAAGACAAGCACGGACCAATCCAAATGGATTAGTCTAAAGAGTACAACACTCAATAAGGAAAGGTACATACGACTCTCTTTCAGAATAAGAGTAATCGTAGACCAAGACATCAAAAAGCACACAATGCACATAAAAGCACTCAACCACCAACATCAAGAAGGTGAAAACAAGGTGTGAACACACATGTTACACACCAGCTAAGGTCTGCTCAATCACTCACATGCAAAAGGAGGACAAGCATACACATAAGGTTGATACACCTCACACAAATAGAGGGCACACACGACACCAGAGATCCAAATGTTTGCAACATGTCTCTGATACCAAATGGAATGCCCCGCCAGGAAACCCCGAAGGGATAAAGCCAAAACACAAGAATAGAGTGCAAATTTTTTTTTTAAAGTTACAACACATAAGATGCAACAAGATATCAAAGATTCAGATTACATAGCGGAAGACTTCAACTAACACCTAAAGAGTTTCCCAACGAGATTACTTAAATTTCACAATTCACTTAACTCACACGATTAATCCAATAAGCTAATCATCTAATAACGAGACAATTCTTAATCAGGATAATTTCTTTCAAAAGATGGAAATAGAAATCACAAGCAATGACTCATCACTAAGATCCATTCACAATCTTCATTCAAGCTTTTCATTAAAATTACAAACCATACATCTAACATTCTAATACACTAGGATTTCATCATAACATAAGAGATCTTTCCAAGCACATCTAAATTCCTTAACAGCAACTGAGAATAATTCATTACTCTAAGTTACATTCTTTCATATTCCAACTTATTGCATTTCAAAAGACGATTGCATATTAGCATCTACGATAAATCACATCTAAACCACTTACGCATTCGATCAACATGGCATTCAATAAAGAACTGAATATAAGCATTTAGAGTTAATTCCATTTATCCACTTAACCATTCTAACATAAGCTAACATACATGATAAAGCTGAATAAAGGAAACATAAGAGAATACATCACATAACACCATAATGATCTCGGAGTTCACCCCTAAAGGGCTACATCTCCGGGTCTCCTCAACTGTAAGACCCCTCTGATAATTAATAAAGTTAAGAATACAAGAGGTTACACTATACAATCCAGCCATCAAGGCGATACACAAACAATATACAAATGACCACATCGGTCCATTAATACATAAACGATCCTTGAAAAGAATAGGATCCAGCTGAACATAATCCAAGCTAATACAAGAGTCCATGAGAGCATCCACAAAACTGAGCCATCACCACCCAAGGTCTAACATGAAACCGACACTCACAAGGGCAGAGACAAAGGATGACTCACAAAGGTACTCCTAACAGGACAAATCGACAACACACTAGTGAACGTAGGGACAAGTGTCATCACACAACCTAGTATGGATACCATGGCAAGTCTTCATAGGTCCCGGTCCCATACACTGGGTTACCCTGGCAACCTAATCCGAACTTCCGGCCCATCCAAGCCTCATGTGGACCCACACATCCTCTCGTGAAGACAAGGATGATGGTTTGCCATTTTAGGCCTTCTCACAGCATGTCGAATCTATGATAGCACTCGTCCCACGTGTGAGGCACAATATCTTAATTAAAGATTATATTCTAATCTACTTAGGTTATCACTTATTAGACTCACTTTCGACGGGTTACCCAGGAGCCACTTTGGGCGTGGCCCCCAATCGAAAGCCACTTTCCCATACGACACTAGACTAAACTCAGACGAACTCAAAACCAAGGAATACACATGGTCAGACGAACGGAGTTCAAGAAGAGAGAAACAATCATCAGGTCAAACACGACTCAAGGGTAATCACTTACTAATGGTACTCTAACTAGAGACTCGACCAACAACGGTCAACCACAATCATCATTCGACTCACACACAAGGATAATGATCGAAACGACACTACCACAATACAATAGTCAACTCGGAAATCGAGGACTGAAGCAGGAACACCAAATCATCCATACGACAGGGTCCTACTAAACAAAGCAAAACATGCCGTTTCATAATTAAAGGCGAATACAGAAATTAAACTTGCAAGGCAATAATCAGAAAAGACAATATTTCCTCAAATTGATTTAATCATTAAAATCGATCAACTTTTCCTACAAGATCTAAATCAGATTACAGTTATCTATCTCATCAAGGGTTAAGTTGTTCTTGGTTTTCTAACTCCTAAGGTTCAAAACATTGAACAGGCAAATTAAGCCATAATGAATTTTTAAACCCAATTCATATTAATTAAACTCAGACAATCATTAATCAACTAAAATAAGATATTTTTAATCTCCAACAAACATCATTAAGCAGTAATAACATCGTATTTCAACGATTTTCCGATAACATTCTATTCTCTATTAATTTTAAACAAAACTACCTTAATTAGCCAAATGCTCTAATCAGCTAGAATGTGGGATCTAGATTTATTAATCCAAGATCAGTCAGAATATAAGCAACAATATTCAATTGCGAAAATCAACAGTTTTAGAACTTAATCAAGAAAGGAGCATAGGTCGAGAAATGGGATTGAATAATTAATTCACTTATAAACCCATTATAAGATTAATCCATATCTAATTATCATTTACCACTATATGCCACCTTAATCCAGATAAAAAAACTAATTAAACTTAACATTAAAATTACTCTCATTAAAATGATATATTATCATATGCATTTTTTTTTTTTTTCAAATACTAAACAAAATATACATTAAAACAACCATTCTTTTAAAACCATGTTTAAAACAACAAAACGCATTAAAAATAGGTGGGGAGGCGAGCTGGGCGGGCCGTGCCCTAACCCTAGCCACAGTCCACACCGAAATCGCAGGGGAGCCCATGCGGGCGGCGCCGCTGCGGTGCCCAGAGGTCCGCGGCGCCCAGCAGCCACCACGGCCCTGCGGCCACCGCAGTGTGCCACAGGCATAGCCCTAACTCCTGCAAGAAGGGGGAGACGGAGAACGAGCGGGGGCGAGGGGGCAAGGGGAGGAGGAGCGGGGGAGCTCCGCTCCCCACCTCCAACCCCAATCCCACGTTAATAACAACAACAACGCCCAGTCCGTTTCGAACCAAAAACGCACAGGGTATAAAATATAATAATTTCAAAGACTTAACGCACAGGGGAAGAAAATGGGTATTTTACACAGCGCTATATAATTAAAACACAGCGCTAAAAACATATAAAACATAGTTCGAAATCTCCCCCATTCATTTTTTGAAACAACAACAAAATTGTTTGTAAATTTCGGTTTAATACAAAATCCAATTTTAATGAAATTAGTTTGGCATCAAGATTCTTGATGGAATTCATCCATTCCAAAACAAAGAGGGGGTTTCAACACCCAAAAGGAAATAAGGAATAACACCATCTCATAAACATTTCCAGCCAAAAGAATCTGAAACCAAATAACATGAAGACATACAAACTCCCATTTCCATTTCATACAACAACTAAACTTGAGAATTAGATCCTACCTGATCTCGCATTCCTGGCAAGATCTGACGAAGAATCCAAGTCTCCAGCTCCCAAATCCTCCCTTCTCCATCCAAAATCCTCCAATTTCATCTCCAAAATCTTTCCCAACCAAAATTCCTCCAAAAATGTCCATCCTTTCCAAATTTCCCAAATTTGGGTTATATGGAAGAGTTGACCCAAAAAAATTCTATTTTTTGAATTAAAACTTTTTATTTACAAATAATTCTTCAAAAATTAATTCTTTCTAACTATACGACAAATTAAACTTGCTATTCAAATCAAAAATTGATTTCCTCAATCAATTCAATTTAACCTTTCAAATTTAATAATCCAACAGAATACAATTAAACCTATCGCAATTAAACACAAATCTTTCTTTTCAACAGCATATATACAATGCATTAAATATTCAAGATCAGCTATTTAATCGAATTTGCTTCCAATTTAACATAGGCAATTCATTAACAATGAAAATCGCATAACGAATTCCCGATTAATTTAATCCATTAATCTTCAATGCACAAATGCATATTTAATCAAGATAATTACTAAGGACTGATTAATCAAATTAACCAAACACACCAAGCACGTAAATCGAGAAAGTCAACCAAACAGATGACTCGCAAACCCAAACAAAAAGGGATTACCGACGATGACTGGCGATGCTCGTTGGACCACGACTAAGGTCGACTAGGGTCTTACGACCACCTAATCCAACTCTAAGGATTAACAGAGGTACATTCAAACCTGCACATCCAGGTGAAGACGAACCTCACACTCATGCGACTTCGTACCTGAAATGTTCTGCAACCAAAGATCACACATGCATACATATATAGAATTTAATGAAAGCGTCAGCTCAATATTAATACCACAAAATAGGTACACAAAACAACTTGCATACAACTAGTGTGAAACCACATCAATAGCTACACGTAAAATCAAACTTCTGACTATAACATAATATTAAGATAACCTAATCAAGATTAAACCAAGGTTAGAGATAGGTTAGGGTAGGGGTGCTACAGTCTTAATGCCAAACTTTAGTTCGTGGAAAGAAATGTGATGTTTAGATAAGCGAAATATGTCCTAATATTTGAAATATAGATAATTGATGATGTAATAAATTGGACTAAGACTCATAATATTGAATTAAATATTAATTAATTACAATAAAGGTCCTATAATAAATAGAGTCTGAATGAGAAATAGTAAAGTTTATTCTAGGAGAGTGTGGACACACCATTAAAGGTGTACCATTTAAGATGCTATAGAAGCTACTTCTAAACAACTAAAATCTAGTTGAATTTATTCTAACAAATTCCTTGATGATGATTTGGGCTTTGTACATTTCACCCTACATGGACTACTTGAATCTAAGATTGACTACTTGAAAAAACTAATTGATCCCAGGTTAATGTACATGTTAGCCTTGGATCACTTTTCTACACATCTGAGTTGAAGAGGTATTAATTATTCCTAATATATTTCAACAATCATTTCAAATCAATTAATTTTTCTTCAAAATTATTCTCTTGAATAGTTATCTATAAAACCAAATCTTGGTTGTAATATCTCAATAATTTGGTTCCTTATCATCCATGGCTATGGAAAAACCATCATCCAAAATACTCATATATACAATCCAAATATAGAAAACATGATACCATCAAGAAAGAGTCTTAATATCAAGAAAGAATCATATAGTCAATAAGAAATATATTGAAAAATTATAATAAATAATAATTGGTGATAATATTAGTATCTGCGTTTCATGACCAATTTTGTTTTTACATTAAATACATAGATGAAGAAGAACTTTGTAAAGTACCAAAACAAAATAATAATAAAAAGAATTGAAACAACAAAATAATAATAATAAAAATAACTACATTATAAATAAACTTTAAAAAGATATTATTATTATCATTCGGTTCAATCATTACATCCAATGTATTGGCTTTATAAGGCCATTATTTCCCATACAAAACTAACTTATGGGATTACACTACCCAACCAACTAACTAGCCTAACTCGATTTATTAAATGTAAATCTTATTTCCTAACAACCCCCCTTTAAGGTTTACATTAAGACAAAGAAAAAAAATCCAAACAAAAGATTATTTAGCGTAAACCTTATTTTGAACAACCCCCCTTTAAGGTAAACTTCTTGGTCTAGGTAAATGAATCTCCAACTCTATAGCAAGATCAACCCAAACTCCTCTCATCTAGGTAAATATGTTGATCATCCAACACAACACTATCCAAAAATAGCTAGTGGATTCCAACTATCCATAGACCAACAACTCGCTAATTTTTTGTATTCAACAATCCATGAACTAACATACCATTGCATGCCCTCTCTCGCTCTTAGAAAGACTAGCAATAATAAGAAGTTTCTCATGCAATGTATCATCCTTGAACGATAACAGAGCTCAAGATTATAGATACCCTCCATCGTCCATTTCCTCCAACCTCCAACATGATCTTCCTTTACATTCTATTCATCAAATTCTCCAATAGCACAAACATGTCAATTTTCCAAATCTTCATCAAACACAACATGGATAACTTTCAAAATCCAAATCTCTTCTCAAGGAAGTCAACTTGACTTTTCTGGTTCTTATCCCCAAAATCTCTGGGGCAGACTCTTTGGATGAATTTAGAACTATTAGTCTTTGTAATTCCTAGTACAAGATTATTTCCAAGGTTGTCACTTCTAGGATGATGGTTGTTCTCCCCTCCCTCATTTCCCCACAACAGAATGGTTTCATTTTGGGGAGGAAAATCTTGGATTCCATTATTATGGTTCATGAGAATATTCATTCTTTGGTTGTCTCTAAGAAAAAGGGGCTTCTTATTAAGGTTGATCTTGCCAAAGCCTATGATAGAGTTGACTAGGTTTTTTTCTGAGAAGGATCCTCCAAGCTTATGGCTTTGATGACAGAGTTTCCAGTATTATGTGGAAACTTATCTTTACTCCTACTTTCTCTATTATCATTAATGGGTCCCCCTTTAGATTTTTCAATACTTCGAGGGGTTTAAGACAAGGGGACCCCATCTCCCCCATATTTTTTACTATCATGGCAAAAAGTTTTAGCAGATTTCTTCAAAAGATGGCTAGTACTAGGGAAATCACATGTTTGAGACCCTCTTCTTCCAATCTTGTATGTTCACATCAATAATTTGTGGATGATACCATTCTACTTGGCTCTCATTCTTTCAAAGGTGCTTTACACTTCTATACTCAAGACTTTGGTCAAAGTATCAATTGGAACAAAATTTTGGTCTTCTTTATCAATACTCCCCCTCAGAGGTAGAGAAAAATTGTTGACATCATTGGATGTTTAGCGAAGTCCTTTCCTTCAATTTACTTAGGTCTCTTGCTAGGATCATCCCCTCCTGATTCCTTTTGGAGCTCCATTGTGGAAATTTTCAATAAGAAATTGGTAGGATGGAAAGGTGCCTTGCTTTGCCAAGCTGGGAAATTGTAGTTGCTAAAATCCTCGCTTCAAAATATTCCTATTTATGCTTTGAGACATTTTATGATCCCCTCCAAATATGCTAATGCTATTGAGAAAATTAAGAAAAGATTCTTATGGTCTAGAGTTGAAGATAGGAAAATGATGCCTTTGGTTTCCTGGGAGAAGGTTTATCTACCTAAAGCTTTGGGGGGTCTTTGCTTAAGGGCTATTGAATACTTTAATTATGCTTTGCTTGCTAAATAGGGTTGGAGGTCTTATGGTAATAGAAAGGATTGGAATTTGGTGTGGTTCAACAAATATCTAAATGATATTCCTAATATGGTGTCTTTCTTTCATTCCTCCGATATTCCACATGATTATTTCATCTAGAATAGCATTCTCAAGGCTAAAGAGGTGACTAAAGTTGGAGCTAGTTGGGTTTTAGGTAAGGGTTCTTGTATTAGATTTTGGGAAGATGTTTAGATTTTTTATGAACCCCTTTGTTTGCTCCTTGATCTATTTCCCTTTGTCAATATTTGCAAAGCTATAATTGTCTCTTTTATCTCTAACTACTAGAAAAATCATTATTGGGTTAATCTGGAGGAAATCAATGTTGTCTTTTATCCAATTCAACAGGTTCTGTTGTCCTTGTTTGTTAATCCTTCAGTTCAAGATTGTTTTATTTGGAGGTTAACTCAAGATGGATCTTTTTCTATAGCTTTAGTTGTTAATAGATTAGTTTCTCTCCTACCCCATCCTCCTGGTTGGGCCAAGGTTTCGGTTAAGAACCTCACCCTTAAAGTTGATATTTTCTTTTGGCTTCTACTCCAAAATAAAATCCTTACTACTGATAACTTAAGTAAGAGAGGATTCTTGATCCCAAATAGATGTCATTTGTGTCTCAAAGCCAAAGAATCTATCTCTCATCTTGTGCATCACTGCCCCTTCATAGCTGACATTTGGAGTCCGATCTTGAAGAAATGGAAGATAGCTTGGGTGTTTCTAGATAAGGTGGAAGATTTCTCTGTTCAACAGAAGTGTCCCTCTTCCAATTCTTTTAACAAAATTCTTTGGTCCCTGTTGTGTCCCTATGTTTCTTCACATGCTTAGAAGGAAAGAAACAAAAAAATCATTAGGGAATCATTTTATTCAGCTAAGATAGTTTTTGACAAGCTGTGTAGAGAAATTAAAGAAAATATGAAGTTAATTTGTAGTGGCATTAACTACCTTCCCTCCACTTCTATTTATGAGGAGGATAAGAGGATCTCTATGGAGTGGGGGCTAGAGGATGATACTATCAAAATCAAAGAAAAGAAATCTAGAGACAATGTTGTCTGGAATTACCCCTGGAGGGATGGGTGAAAGTTAACTTTGATGGGGCAGCTAAGGGGAACCCTGGACCTGTAGGAGGGGGAGGAGTGGTTAGAGATTCTAGAGGATTTTTTGTGGATATGGTGCCCCTGCCTTTGGGCTCCCAGTCCAATCATATAGCTAAATCTATGGCTTTTATGGAAAGTCTTATAATTATTGAGAAATTGCAATTTTAAAAAGTTTGGATAGAAGGGGATTCCTTAAATATTATCAATTGCCTAAAAGGTTTGGCTAAGCCTTATTGGAAAATTTAAAATATTATTATAAGATCCCTTAAGATTATTCAAGGCTTTGATAGGTGTGCTATAGTGCATACCTATAGGGAAGCTAACAAGGTTGTCAACACTTTTGCTAACTTAGGAGTTAAGTTATCAACCCCTTTTATGTGGCAAGATGAAAGCAATATGTCCTTAGAGGATAAGGAGAAAATATTTTTTGATCATTAAATGGAAAGGATGCTCCCTTATTATCTCATTATGTCCCTTAGATCGAGTTGTATCACTAATGATGGTCAAGCTAGCGGGAAGTTTCTAGATTACATGAGGTGGACTACCTTGCATGCTTTTTGGGTGATTAAGTGCTTGCTATGCCTCGGCTCTACTATTCTCCGTTATTTTTGCAAAGTTTATTTTTTATGTGGTGAAGGAGGTGCGGTTGGAATTGCTAAAACCATGGGGGGCAATATTAACATGAATGAGTCGACTAGCTATGAAGGTTGGAAGAAGGAACATAAAGTTTAGAGAAGATTACAGAAAGGAGGGATAACCAGTTATATGGAGAAGCTACATGGGAAAAAGGACCAAGTTTCTGAACTCTTCATCAAGGGATGGAACAAGAAGAGAGTCACCCTATTTGGGTAGACGATAAATTTGGATGAGAAGTTGATTGCAGAGGTGATAGGGTTGTCGATGGAAGGGGCCAAATTCTTCAGGGATATTAAAATATTTGACAATAAGGTGAATATCTTTCCCAAGAACAAAGATGAAAAGGAGAGGCTTGTCAAGTATGATAGGACTTACTTCCTTCCCAACTAGTTAAAAAGATTCTGGCATAAAATGTTGAAAGTGATTATGGAATTTGTTACGGTTGATGGGAGGTTTACTAAATTTTATAGCTACCATTTTGTGTTTTCGAATCATTTCAGATATGGGAACAAGGTTTCCTTTCCCTTTTATCTGGTTTATCCCTTTAATGATTGTTTGGCTGACCACATTAAAAACCCTAAGTTGAGACCTTTGGCACATGAGGGGTTAATCATTTTAATTTATGAGCATTTGGAAGCTAGGGTTAATAGGGTTAAGGCTAGTCTGGATGATAAAGAGGAGGAGTATATTCCTAGTGATGGCTCAGAGGATTCTGAGTCTGATGAAAAGGTTTTCACCTCTAACTCCCCTAAGAAGAGGGTTAGAATCCCCAAGATCAACAACGATGTTTTGTCAGTAAAGGAAACCTCTACTAGCAAGGTGAAACCCAAGGGGAAGGGTAACAAGATTATTTTATCCAATTCTGATTCTATGGATAAGCAGCATCCTAAAGCTTCTAAAAACTAGGAATCAAAACCAATGGACTTGGATTCCTAGGATTTACAAGACAAGAGAGATGATGTTCAATATCTTGGGAACTACAAGAAGTGCCTCGGTTGATATGTACTGATTCCAATGCTACGTGTTTCATGAAATTAAGACCATGCGTCTTAAACAAAGAACTTCCTCAACTAAATTGGAAATGATTGAAGGGGTTGTGGAGAAAGAGGGTCAAGCGACAACAAAGGAACAGGGGAAAGGAAGTGTTTTTGAAAGCAATGAGTGTGCCTTGAGGAAAGAAGATGAAAAAAAATGATGTTGGATTGCCTCTAGAAAAATGGTGAGGCTATAGAGATTTATAAGTATAGATATGATAACAAGTTTGGGGAGATCAACCTTAAGATGCAGAAAACTAAACTGCCTTCAAGAAGATCATGGAGAATGATGTGGCTATGCTGAGAGTGTCTGCTACCAATATGTTAGCTATGGTGGCTAGATTGGAGAAAATGCACAATGACAAGAGCTTCGTGGATCTGGAGATGGATGTTGGGGTCTCTAGCTCCTATCCTGCACAGCACGAGGAGGACTAGACAAAGCTCCAAGGCTATTGAGGCTCCTATGCCTTAGGATCTTCTCGATCTCAAGGAAGCTCCAAAGACCATGTTAATGCTAGAGAAAGAGGCTACTGATAGTCTCAATATTTTCATGTAGTTGGGTTGTTTTTTTTGGTTGCTTTTTTGCTAGTACCTTTCTGATTTTATGTTGTCTTTTCCTCCGACTGCTGTGTTTATGCCAGCCTTCTCTCTTGCAGCCTATTATATTTTATTATTGTTAATTTCAGTCTAGATACTTTATTGATCTTTGGATATGATGTACAAGGTTTTGGGTCCCCTCAAAACCTATTTTTTCTTACTCAAAAACTTTCAAAATCCAAAAATTTGAAGTCGTAATGAAACAAAATAATTTATGCTCTCACCCAAAAATGATGTTGTAAATTAATTATTTTAATACCTTATATAAATGATTGCTTACTTGAAGCCACTATTTTTAAAACCCAATTATCTTAATCCCCACTTGAGACATTTGTGAAAAATAAAATCATTGTATTCTGGTTTTGACTTTCTTATTTCTTGTTCTTCCAACACCTTGACTAGCAAATCATCATTGGACTTTTGAAACCTGTACACTAACTTTATCCTTGCACACAAATCTGAATTTTTATCTCATAATTAATGAACTTTTAGTGCCCAATCATCACTTCCCTATCCACTCTACCTTCATTCATTCGATAATAATTTTCTTTGCAAACTTATGAGTGTTAAAATTATAACGACTCAATGGAAAGAAAGTAAAATAAAACTTGTGCAAAATATTCAACCATGAACACTCAAAATTGTGCAAAAATTTCATTGTCCAAACATTCAGACTACTACAAATGAATAGGACAAGATATCGCCTCGAGTAACTTTTCAAAGTGAAAATTTTAGGCACAAAGATTTACCTCCACTAAACATATTGTTAAACATGTCATCCTTTGGTGTTTGTTGTCATTTTTTCATAGCACAAGGATTATAAATGCTCTAATACTAATGTAAAGTAGCAACACAAAATAATAACTAGTGCCATGTAGTGGCGAGTACTTGCTATGTATATTTGTAATAGTAATTAAATATGTTTTTTTAAAACAATTAGAAAATAGAAGAGATTAAAAATTTATATTGTCTTAATTATAATCAATGAATAGGTAATCAATCAAACTAGTACATACAAATGTAGTAAAGAAATGAAAGGTTTATAAAGCTATTAATTTTATATTTTTTTATAAACAATAAATAGTATCAATAATAGTCATAGTTATCACTAAATTTAGATGGAATTGTTGATATCCTTTAATTTCACAAATTCTAATTTATTTTATTTTAAGAAATATTATGTTGTAGACATCAAATTTGCAATACCATTTTTTTTTTAAATTAGTGGAATTTATTTTATTGTATTATTTACAATGAGGTGTGTGCAAACATATGCTTGTTAATATATAATAAAATATTACTTCTTCATGATTTGAGGAATGATCTAAAGATAATGCTATTTGAAGGAAGAGGGACATATACACTATATCTTTTTAACATTATGTAAATTTAATTATAATTCAAACCTTATTCATAATACATCAAAAAAAATTGATTATAATGAATGTATTTGGTAATCTTTGTATTTTTTAAGTTACTTCATTTAATTAACTATAATATTTCTAAATATGTGTAATCTTATTGAATATTAGATAGTCCATTTTCAGAATTATAATTTAATTAGTATTATAAATATATATAAAGAAAGCCAACAGATATAGATGCTTTGATTTTTTAATTCAATAAAATTATTTTATTTAAGTGGAACAATAAAACATGAAAGCATCCATATCTTTTGGCTTTCTTTATATATAATTTAATATATATATATATATATATATATAAGCTAGTAGCATCCATAGGCACAAGTCAAAACAAATTAAATAAAGAAACATCAATTAATTTATAGGTATAATAATTTATTTAAATATTAGAATTAGAATGTATAGTCATTAGAATAAACTTTTTATAAATCAAATTAAAGACTAAAACACATCTTGAATAATTAAATTAAACTAAACCAAATTGAACCCTAATAACAAAGAAAAGTGATCCCTAATTAAATTTGTATTCAAGATTAAGGGTTAGAGTTTAAATAACACTATTAACTAATTATGATTAGAATTCAACTATGGTTAGGGTTAAAGTTACCATTTTGGTTATGGTTCAATTTGATTTAGTATTAGATCTAGTATTCAATTTCATTTATAGTTATAGTTCAATTTGGTTTATTGTTATTATTAGGATTTCATATAAAAATAGAGCTAGGTCATGTATTTGCACATTAATCCTACTTTGATAATAGTTACAATTGAATTAGGTTTAGTGTTTAATTATGTTTAGAGTTACTATAAAATTTGGTTTAGTGTTTAATTACATTTGATGTTCCAATTCAATTTTGTATAGGGTTGGGGTTAGGGTTATTGTTAAATTAGGTTATGGGTTAATTTTGTTTTGGGTTAGGGTTAAATTTGGTTATGGGTCCATTTTAAGATTTACTTTGGTTTTGTGTTAGTGTTTAGGTTTTTTTAGTCTTAACTTAGGTTAAGAGTTAGTGTTCAATTATGTTTAAAGTTAGCTTTCAATTTTGCATAGTTTAGGTTTGTGGTTAAATATGGTATAGTGTTAGTATTAAACTTTGTTATGGGTTAGGGTTAAGGTTAAAATTTTCATTAATTTAGTTTTATAGTTTCAATAAGGCAAAATTGATTTGTCATGGTAGTAACATGTATCATATTTATGAAATTTTATATATTATCAAATTGTGTGAGGATAACTAAAATAAAGATCTAAAAGATTTAAATATTTACATACATATTCAAAATAATTTGAAAAGAAAACTAAAACATACTAAATATTATTTTAATGACCCAAAAATTTGCCTAACCTAACAACCCCCTTTCAAGTTTACATTATAAAAAAGAAAAAAAAACTACAAACAAAACCTTATTGGCTATTGATTAATAATAAGTGTTATTAACAGACACAGTAATGAATATTGTAAGACAAGTGTTGTTTTGAGGTTTATCATTATAAAAGTGAAAGGGAGTAGCATTGATAGAGTGAAGATACATCAGAGAAAGCAGCATTTTGTTCCTCCTCTCAGGTCTTCCGGAACCCTAAGAAGAGCAAGTATTTAACTACCCTTCTGAGATTCAGGAAGCCTTTGAGGGGAGTAGAAAGCAACTCTCTTTCAATGTTTGATAATCCAACTTTGTATAGATTTGAACTATAACCTGCGAAAACTTATATAATTGATTTTTGAGGATTGATATTTTGAAGAAAGAAGAAAAATGAATCCACAACTCATGTCCACATGGTAGAAAACATGAGTGACCTCTTTGGAAAAGTAGATTTTATTCTTTCTAAAGGATAAGAGTTGCGATTGTTCACTGTTATGCGGCCAATCTACAATAATCTACTCTAAATATTAGTGTGTCAACAAACGGTAAATATAGATCTTATGTTGAACATATGATTTTAGAATATTGTACTCGAAGATGAATAAGGAAGAATAACATGCCAATCTTTGAACTTTAGCTATAACGTTTTGCGAGAAGCCACCCATGTTTACGTATGGCGTCGCATATATATTCTACTTATATATTTCTGAAATATGAAAAGTAGTTTACATTTTTTATCTCATACAAATCTTTTTAGCTTGATTTGTTGACATGACATAAAAGTAAAGAAATAGTTTAATACCACAAAACGGCCTCTCTAATTTCATGAGCGTAGTGGGGGCAATGAAGGTGAAAATTAATAGAATGCTAAAGTATGGCATCCAAAAAATACATTTAGAAAGTATATAATATATTTAATTTAAGTTAATTAATTAAATTATATAATCTATAATAATTTTGTTAGTTATTGATGTTTTATTTTTAATTAAATAAGATCAGACATAGAGTAAAATGATATTACAAATATTAATAAATAAAGATATATATTACTGTATTATATAATAAGAGAATGGTTAGCATCATTGAAAATAATGAAAGTACATGAAAATTTGTCGATTCCATGTGGAATCTTTCTAAGTAGTTTTCTAGATGACAATCTAAATGAAGTTATGTACATGCATAGAAGCTCTTGTGAAATAGAGAGGTGTATATTTTATAAAGATATAGAGATAAGAGTGTATGTATGTATGCGTGCATGTATGTATTTATGTACATACATACATATATATGAAAAATTTGTATGACTACTATTTTTGTTATCTACTTACATATATTTCTATCTATAAATATATCTTATGGATATATATAGTTAGAAAACATGTTAAAAATATTTATCTATATGTAAGTTGAGTTTGTTCTATGTGTGACCCATTATCTATTAATAGGCAGTAGGGTTAGAAGTCATGTGATGTTCAATATGCTTAGAAAAATCATTTTCAAAACATTCAATTTGTAAGCTTCCTTATTATATTTTTTGATATCACTATTCGAATGTTGAACATCATAAAGTTGGTCATTTATTATTGCAAGAAAGGAAGTGTGTAGAAACATTGCAACCAATATATATGATGAGAACCTTTGGCATGTTTTGGTCTCAAGAATGAATTCTTCACCACATGTGAAAGACTCTACATTAATAATTATTCCAAAAAAAGAGATTTCAAACATGTCATACATGAGTGTCTTAAGGAGAGATTTTGTAAATTATTGATAGAAATCAATTATATGCAACCCCAACTATATCATAATTAGTAACCACAACCCTCCTTATCCTTATATTTTTAATACAATAAGCATATCTTCTATGTTATTACATTGATGTGACAACAAACGACTAGTAAGTAAAAATGTGTTGAACACATGACAAGAATAAGAAGGGGGAGGGTGTGAATTAGTATGGAACTTAGAATAGATTAATTGTTAACAATATCACATAACATAGAAACAACATATCAATTATCAAAACATGAATAACAACCATCAACACATGAACACCAAATTTATGTGGAAAACCCAAACATAGAAAAATCATGGTGAGAATCTAACTCACAATATGAATATGAATTATTACAAGTTTTTATGCTCATTGTCAATGAGCAACAACACTTGATGAAATTGCAAGGCTAAGGCTCACTACTTCTGAGAAAGATACAATATATTGCCGAAGCATTCACTGTTAATCATTAATGAAGGAAATAGTGGAATTAAAAATGAAAAGAATCTCTTGAACATAAAATTATCCTTGAACAATAGGATCAAGTGACCAATATAATGGAAAATATTTCTAATAATCACCATTGTAAATATATCATCTTCAAAGCTCTGATTTTTGCACTTCTACATTATCAAATCTACATGCGCGTCATGTTGTCATTATGTTGTCATTGATGTCAACTGGTAATGGTGTCACTAATATCAACTAGTATAGCAGGTTACCGGTATAGCTTGTCATCGATAAGAAGAGGATGTCAACCAGCATTGTGGTCATTAGAGTCACTAGTACACAAGTTAGTGTTGGATTGTGTTGAAGACAAAAGTATTGGAGATTGGTATGGTATGACAACCAGTGAGTGTTGTGTTGGTCGTGTATGGTTGCCAATGCATGTGACCAGTAAGAAAGGAAGGTTGATCCAATGAACAAGAGTAGAACCGATATGCAGTTGGATGTTTGGATGTGAAACAACAGGACTCCCATCGGTAAGTGATAATTCTTTGCTTATCTCATAACATGCATGGAAATCATCATAACTCTCTAGAATAGGTTAGTTAAGAAGTTAAAGGCAGGTGATTGAAGGCTCACACTAGATGAACCGGTAAAACACAAATATGCCTTGGGTGCATGAAACCAGAGATGTGCACCAGATCAACAAGAAAAAGTATGATGAGCTACTGTGACATAAGAGGAAGAGTAAGTGTGATGAGTTTGTCACATTGACAAACTAGTTGAGATGATATTCGAGATAACCAAGGAGAAGGAAAATCTTAGCACTTGTAGACAGAGACTACAACCGGAATGCAGATGCAGATTGATGCATTGATAGTTGAAGACTGCTGGCATGATGATATCATACATATTACAGGTATGAAAGAAGGAGATATAACTGATATAGATGTTCATCGGTAAAGCTAACAAAGTGACAAGTGAAGAGCTCTTGTGTGATGAAGATAACCTATTGTGGATTGACAAGGTTGGTGATCGGGTTAATGTGTTCTACCAACATAATAGAGAAGAGCTAGCATGTAGGTTGACCAATCAATGCATAACCAATAGGGAAGATTGAACCAGTAGATGAAAAATGGTAGTATGCTGTGGTTGGTAATAGTGTCTAAACTGACATAGTGCCCTGAGCAGAGGTGGATGCTGACGATGATGACATGTAGGATATAGGTGTCATGCATCTTGTGGTCGATGAAGTGTGAGTTGGTGAGGTATCTATCAACTAAGTCTACATTTATGGTTAACCCCAAAAATCATGGGTGAGTTATAGAGGTTTGTGGGTCGATGCAGACTGAAGATTTGAGTGATGCACTTAATCTTATGAAGGTGGTGCAAATGTTGATCGGATTTGGTGAAGGGGACCATGAACTCATTCATCATGATTGACGAGTATAGGCTGACATACATCCTGTGTTGGCTAAAGGTACCAGATGTGTTTTGGACACAATGGGATTGGCACAATTGAGTGATTTGTTGTAGGTGGTTAATCTTTGGGACAAGATCTTATTGGATCTGATATGCCTTGTAGTCGATGAAGAATCCCTAGACATGTTAAGTTTGAATGTCGGTCATGGAGGAAAAACACACACATAAATATGTCGACTAAAGACCAAATGGATCGATGCTACATGACAGATAGAAGAGAATAAGAGTGCATCAGTGGTTCAGTCCAAGTGTAATCCATCAAAGATCATAATGACTGAGTGTTGGAGGTGCAACTAGTGAGAGGGTTTAGCAAAGGTTTAACTGGTAAGGTCAAAGTGACCGGTAAGCTATAGAGTGTGGTGCATTCAATTGAACTGGTGGTGCTAGTGTTGGAATCAAATAATACTAAGAGGGGGGCTGAATCAATGTTTTACCATAATGTTCAATTTTAACCTTTTTATAACATGCATTCACCAACCGATAAACTGGTACATATAAGATGGAAAGATGTAAAGCAATCAATAAGCAAATCACAATTACACAAAGAATTATATGTAGAAAACCTCAAAGAGGAAAAACCATGGTGGGATTTGTGACCCACAATATCAATCCACTAGCCATATGAAAAGATATTACATAATATGGGGGCCTGCACATGCAGGAAGGCTTACTGCCTAGAGCACACTTCTCAATGCAAAGGAATATCACTAACTACAACCACTTTGAATAATAAAGCATAAGATTAAACTCATTTAATGCATCTACTATGTCTGATTGAGTTTCAGTTCAAGCTCTGACTGCTTTGGTTTTGAAACCCTAAACCCTTACCAGAATAACCTTTGCATTACAACATCCTCAATTATAGTAATTTGCATCATATCTTATCATATCAATACCTATCACAAAATGATCTAATCAACTAACCTATATACCCTTACAACCCTTCATGACTCATGTTGGCTTTACATAGATAATTATTAAATTATTATACATGTTGGCACATAACATATATACATAAATAACAAAATAAATTACCAATTGCTAGATCTCCCAATGATGTCGGCCTCCTATACCAGTACCCTATTTGTAAGTCATTTCATCCTTAAATATTGGTACCCATAGAATCCTTCCTACCAGTGAAGAAACCTATCAGTGATGATGAAGTGTCTGTCGGTGAAGAACCAAAGCAAACAATGAAGTCGAAACATGTTGCCATCAATGAAAATATATGAAACCAATCAAATGAGTGTCAATTTCCAACAATCCCTCCCTTTGGAATTGATGGAAACACTGATGTGAAAAATGATAATGGCTTCCATCTATCGGTTTCACCCTAAGACTGCTCCCCCTCAGCTAAATATCCATCTGTGATCATGATCTGTACAAAATACTCCATATCTCCTAATGTAAAGAATGTATTTTTCACCTATACCTCCTCCTTTGACATCAATGCCAAAAACAATACCAAAAATTGGGATGAAGAATGAAATTTTGTACAAAGAATGTGTCCCAAAATACCTTACAGGAGTTGAATATACTTGAATTTTTTTGGATAGGCTTTCTCCAAAATCTCTAGATAAGTGTCCCAACTAGAGTTGAATGTGCCATAAATAGATACAAGTCCATTAAGCATGTGAGCATAGGACTCTTACTCCTTAAGCGCTATCGGTGTGGGCCTACCAACCATATCAATGTATTCCTTCTTATGTACACTCAAAGAGTCCAACAGGGGACTCACCAATCCTTTGAGCCCTTTAGCTCCTTATGATTTTGTCTTTATCCCTTTCAAGAGCTGAAATTTGAGCTTCTAAAACCAAAATATGTCTATCAATAGATGTAGTCAAAGAGTTGGAACCATCAAAATAATTGACTATACCTACATTTTTACCTTGTGAATCCTTCATCCCTTTATCTATATTTGCATTAAGTAATCCGGTGTTATAGCATACTCTATATATATTAGTACATTTCCTTAAAGCATTATCAATTAACTTCAGTTTTTCAGAAATCTCTTTCTTCTTTGATTCAATCATTTGATCAAAAGTAGCTCTCTTAGCTTGTGTTAATATCTCTAATGCCCTCTAGTTAGATATCTATTGTAGTGATTGAAAATCCTTAGAACTATGCTCAGTAATTATTTTCAGCTTGCCGAATGGGCTTGCTCCTTTGTCAAAATGGCACTCTAGGACAAGTCTATGCAAATTCGGGATTGATTGATCAATTATTTCTTTGTCCACTGATCCTTCCTTCATCATCATCTGAGAAACCATCATCATGACCTCAGTATAAATCATCTTAGTTATGCTCTTCTTCTCTACCAGGGAGGTATCAATTGACAACAATGATGTGCTCACTACCGGTTCTCTATCGGATTCATCTTTCTTCTCCTTTGATGGTTGATAAACTCTAATAACTTCCTCTTTTGCACTGGTGGCTTCGCCACTTGGTGCAGTATCAATTACTATCAGTTCCACATGAACTATATCCCTAACCTGTACATTTTGATCTAGAGGACTATTGTCCTCAATATTTGTAACCTATACACTCTTTGAATCTACCGATATATCTACATTTATCGATATCACCTCTGTGTCCTATACATTAGATTCTACCAGGGGCTATACATCCAATGCCTTATTATCTTTCAAAATATTAGGTGGGGTACCTACTCTACCTTTGCCTTTCCCTTCAACTGGGATATTAGTAGTGTCTATTTTAGCTTTCGATGAAGTGTAGAAACTAGGGTTGTCAATAAAGAATTAAACCCATGCCTTGTGGGTCTCAGTGACTATTTCATTAACCCTACTTGACATAAGACTAACTATCCTGTGCTTGCTTCAAAAAATTGTTCTGTCTACAACTTCAAGTGTCATATCCAACTCATTAGGAGTAATTGATCCACAAGTAGTTAATAGCTCTTGAATTTTTATGTGCTTATCCTCCTCCATAGTTGATAATCTCCTAGCATCTATGTTGTCATAGAGTTGTGTTGGTATTTGCTTCTCAATTTCCAACAAAGCCTTTTAAATATATCCAAGTATAACAAAACTGCTTCTTCAATTTATCTCTTCTCAACATCATCTAAGTGCTCATAATAGAATTGTACATTTTTCAACATACCATCCTTAGTAATTTCATCTATGAATTATACACAAGTCTTGGGTGGGATTATAGTTGCATTACCAGATACAATAGAAAGGTCTGTGTCATCCATCTTCTTTCTTCTACTAGAACTAGATGGTGCAGAAGGTGTATGAGATGTTTCCTTTAGAGTTCTTTTCTTTTTAGGTTTGCTTGCTGGTACCTTAATTGTTACCTTAGTTACCGGTTGCTTCCTTGCTTCCTCCTTAGACTCCTCACCTTTCTTCCTCAATATCCTCTTGAATGTTAAAGGTGTGTCATCTTTAGTTCCAGAGTCTAATGGAATAGGCTCAATGAAGATTTCAAGCTCAATCCTCTTCCTTCCTTTTGCCAGAACAACATCCATTAAGGCCTTGATCTCTTGGGATACTTGTTCAAAAAATTTGATGGCTTGGCCTTGTTATTTCTCCCTCTTCTTCTGATTGAATTCATTTTGAACCTCTTGCTTCTTCTATTTTGCAGTACCAAATGGCTTTTCAGTCTCATTAGTAGGAGCATCAATCAACATCTTGGTGTAAGCATCTAGAATTTCGGCATCAACTTCATATCTCATCTCTTTTATCCATATCTTCTGGGTTTTAACTAGTTCCATTAAGGTTTCATCCTTTTTTACCATAAAGCAGATCTCGATTGAGTATTTCTCAACAATTTGTTTAGGAAACCTCTCTCTAGATTTCATTTCCTTCTGAAATGCCTTGAAATAACCCCAAACCTTATTATCTCGCTGACCACCCAAACTAGCAATACATTGTTTTAGTTGTCTTCCTACCGAGATATCAAATGCCCATTGTCTTTTTCCAAAACCAGGAGTTTCATTAAGGAAAATAGCATGAAGCAAAGAAAAAGATTTGCATACTGGAATATCCCCTTTTTCTCTCCTTTAATCTTCCAAGGTTAATTAACAACTCATCTAATATCCATCCACAAAGATCTATCTTCTCATTTTCCCTCATAATCTTATGTGCAACATATATGCAAGAGCTAGAAAGAGAATTGAGATGATTGGATTGAGTTACCTTGTACCCAATGATCATGCTGTCAAATCTGATGTCTCTATCAGTGATGGTGTTGACCCTCATCGATCACCAGTCTGAAGTTGTACTAGTGAGTTTGTTAACCTAATCATTCAAAATCTTTTTTTACGGATGTTGACCAATTTGCAACAAACTGGTGAAGGCCCTAATGGCCTCCTTTGTGATCTTATAGGGTTTTTCCAACCAAATTAACTCTCCATGAACTCTTCTCAATACATATCTAATGATCTCATCTTTGAATTTAGGGATATCAAGATTGCCAGTAAATTCTAGATCCTCAATGTGGCAATATGCGGGCATTGCTTGAAAATTGGCTTGGGATGGTCCTTAATCTCAACAATAGTAGGATTTGCAATTAGCATAGGTGTAGAGGATGATCCCACTTCCATGATGAAAGATAAATTTTATAATTACCTAAGAAATGGTTTCCGATGAAACCCTGGTGAACTCTTCTGATCGCTGGTGGAATCGCTGAAGAAGATATCTGATCACACTGAATTGCCTTAGACTCTCTCTATATTGCTCTTAATCACTCTGAATGCAAGGTGATAAAAAATAAGTGGATTCAATCTTTTAGCCTTCAAGAAGCCCTAATCCATCATTGATATTAATGACTTTTGGTAGAACATACCGGATCTCGGTCAAACATCCTTATATTGGATAAATCTTTTTCCAATGTCTAGAACATCTTCCAGAACTCCTTCTTGGGGATTAAGCAATATTATCATGAATATTTCCTACCCCTATGGCATCTGCCTTAGTTACTAGATGAGCTCCTACCAATGCAAGAGAAAACTCCTCTGTCAGTTGAGTAACCAGAGCATTCCCATCTGTTTATTGATCATCTAAATTACTAACCCATTTCTTGATATAATCTTTCTAGATTTCATTGACCTTTTCTTTCCCTATATCATTTGATCCATCATTGTTCACTCGTGGATTTTTTCTTCTACAGAACTTAGCTATGTGTCCAATCTTGTTACATGCATAGCATGTAACATTGTTCTTTTAAATTTCATTGCTATAACCGGTATAATTGCTTGACTTGTACTAATTAACCTTATGTCCAAATTTTCCACATGCATGACATTTAACATTCATTTTGCAATCTTCTGTCTTATGACCATACTCATTTCGTTTAGAACATTGACTAGGAGTAGAGTTATAGATATGATTTGTTCTATTTCGACATTGCCTAGCCATGTGACCAAATTTATTACAAACAAAACATCTACCATTAAATTTGTAAGCATTAAGCTTCCTTACCAATGTCTTCTATTTTTTATCTTCATTTATAGTACTAGAGCTTTGACCTTTTTCAAATCCAAGTCCACTAGAATCTCCATTTGTCTTTGGCTTTTCAATAGTTCATCAAGTTGTGCTAAACTAACTTTAAATTTGTCCTTCTACTCACTTACAATACCCAAATCATCTCTTAGGATTGTCATTTGTCTTTCAAGTTCTTGTTCATTACTTTGGGATTGCACTAATTCTGTTCTCAAATATCATTTGCATGAGCCAACCGGATGCATTCTTCAGATCTATCTTTCAGAGAGCTCCCAAGGTTTTCTTCATTCATCTTTCAATCTTCAATATCCTTTGACATCCTCATAGTTAGGGCTTTCATTTCATTCCTCATGACCATATTCTCCTAACTCATCTTCTAACATTTTTCATTAAGGACATCTTTCTCTTTATTATCCTGATTTTGTAGAAGTTCCTTCCTCCTAGCTTGAACAAATGAGAGCCTCTCCTATGGGATAAGAATGATTTCCTTGGAAAAATTCAATTCATCTTGTAACTTTAAGTTCTTCATCCTTAGAGAATCATAATCTTCAAGTGCTACCTCAAGTTGCTTCTCTATACCCATATCCATGGATTTCAGATTTAGGATCTCCCTCGAGCTATTAGACTTACTTTGAGGTACAAGGTTCCGATACCAATTGTTGGAATCCAAGAACACTAAGAGGGGGCAATGAATCAATTTTCTACCGGAATGTTCAATTTTAACCTTTTTATAACATGCATTCACTAGCTAGTAAACTGATACATATAAGATTGAAAGATGTAAAGAAATCAATAAGCCAATCACACAAATGAATACCATAACACAAAGAACTATATGCAAAAAACCTCAAAGAGAAAAAACTACGGTGGGATTTGTGACCCACAATATCAATCCATTGGCCATATGAAAAGATATTACATAATATGGGGGCCTACACATGCAGGAAGGATTACAGCCTAGAGTACACTGCTCAACACAAAGGAGTATCACTAATTACAGTCACTTTGAATAATAAAAGATAAGAATGAACTCATTTAATACATCTTCCATACCCGATTGTGTTCCGGTTCAAGCTTTGACTGTTCCGGTTCTGAAATACTAAACCCTTACTGGAATAGCCTTCACATTACAAAATCCTCCATTATAATCATTTTCATCATATCTTATCATATCCATAACTATCACAAATTGATCTAATCAATTAACCTATATACCCTTACAATCCTTCATGAATCATGGCATCTTTACATAGATAATTACAAAATGATTATACATGTCAGCTCATAACATATATACATTAAGAACAAATTGAATTGCCAGATCTCTGAAAGATGTCAGCCTCCTATACCAGTACCCTATTTGTAAGTCATGTCAGCCTTCAATACCGATACCCATAGAATCCTTCCTATTGGTGAAGATACTTGTCGATGCCGATGAAGTGTCTACTAGTGAAGAACCAAACCAAAGAATGAAGTCAAAACATGTTGCCATCAATGACAACATATGAAACCAATCAAATGAGTGTCAATTGCCAACATCTAGAACCTACAAGAATGCAACAGAGGGTGTTGCAGTGCAGTGGGAGCATCAGTGAAGATCTGGCAAGGAAAGATCAGAGCAGGGCTTTACCGGTAAGCTGAGAATCGATAGAGATTAGAGTGGACAAAACTAATAGAGTAAAGAGTACCAGTGGTAGAAAGCAGCAGTGGATCTAAGTGAAAAGAGAACTAACAAAGATCATAGTAGAGGAAGATCAGTTGAGAAGAGTAGAACCGAAAGATAGATTTTAGAGGTTACAGAACTCACTTGTAACCGCAGTATTAATTTTGTATTATTTACAGATATTATAATCACTGAGTTGGAGCTTGGTGGAAGGGTTGGTTCTCCTTGGGTTGGTGCCCTAAAAACAAGGGTTGGTGCTCCTTGGGTTGGTTCCCTAAATTAGGGGTTAGTTCTCTTTGAGTTGGTGCCCTAAATAAAGGGTTGGTTCTCCTTGGATTGGTACCCTAAACTTTGTAATCAGTGATTACTGTGAAGCTGGATTGGAGCAGTAGACTCCAACAACATTTGTCAGTGAAGTTTTTCCCATGTTAGGTTTTCCTCATACATTTGGTTTTATGTGATGAGTATTTGTGTGTGCTTGCATCTTGATATCCTCCCCTATCTCACTGGTATGTTTACTTTGTGTCAGATCTGCTAACCAGTACACACACTTAGGATTAAAATTTTAAATTTTTGAAACCACTAATTTACCCCAACTCTCAGTGGTATCTTATGATCTACAATTAGTATCAAATCCCTAGGTTCCTAGTTAGATAAGCTTTCTCCATCTTGGGTAGATTTTGGTTATGAAAAAACAATGGTCTATTTTTTGTGAACCCATACTCTGGTGTTCGATGGATCAAACTTTTACATTTGGAGTTGTAGGATGGAAGAATACCCATCCTCCTTAGGGTATGATGTATGGATGTCAGTTGTAAATGGTGTCTCTAGACCGGTCAGTCCTCCCATCAGTCCTGAAGTTGAAAGAAGATCTATGTGTAAGGATGAAGCAATGAAGGCCATAGTTAGTGGGCTTTCTGGTGATGTTTCCTCATAGGTTGACAAATGCAAATTGGCAAAAAGCCTATGGGACAGATTAAAGAAGCTCTATGGAAATGAGCCTACTACTATAGAACTGGTTTGTGAGGGTAAGAAAAGAAATGGAACACATGTAGATACAGATAATACTTGTAGACCTGTCAATAGCTGTATCAATGATGAAGAAGAAACCCATCACTTCATGGCTCAAGAGACAAAAGGTGAGATGCACACATCAGAAGGTGGTCATGCAGATGAATCCTACCAAAAAGATGTGTTTGGAAGTGATGGTGAATTTGAAGATGATGATGAAGCTCAAGTTGATCTTGAAAGAGAGCTAGTAAGTGCCCTAGATGAGCTGAAAAATGTTAGAAATGAATTTAAGAACTACAAAGATTCAATTCATGAAGAATGCAACTGGTTGAGAACAAGCCTTGAAGGGTCAAATAATAATATTTACATATTGATGACTCCAATAGAAGAGGCAAAAGGAATGAATAATGAATTAAAATCAATCTTTGATGCTAAGGAGAGAATATGTGAGGAGCTAGAGCATGAAGTGGAGAATATTTGGAAATACCTTGAGAAGTGCCAAGATGAGCTCAAGGTGAGGATTTGGTTTGATGGCAGCAGTGATGCCTTGGACAAAATTTTGAAGAAGAAAAAACACTCCAAGGATACTGGAGGATTAGGTCTTGCTGCCAGTGAATGCTCAACAAGCAATAATGTTTCCCCCAAAGACATTCAATTTGTCTCCACAAATGGAAACAACAAAGGATAGACCTTCATTGTCAGAAATGCTCTAAGAAGGAAGATAGATTTGACTACAACCTGTGAAGATATGAGGATGAAGACTAGTGCTGCAAGGAGGAATAATATGGATCCCTAAAAGGAAAGGAAAGTTGATGGAAGAAGGCTTCATTAGAATTGGGAACATAAGAAGACAATCTAGAAGACCTCCTACAAATGGAAGACAAAGACATGTTGTTGTTCGCAAGAAAAATCCCTGAAGAAGTAGAAATGAAGAAGCCAAACCGGTAAGATCTCCTCATGCATGGAAGAATAAATTTGTAAGTTATGAGCCCCCTTTCTCTAGTTCCTACTTTGCTTGCAAAGATTATGGTCATAGGGCAGATAAATGCAAAATGAGGTCTAGTAATAGACAAAATGCTTTTCCTAGGAATAACAATCTAGCCTGTCAAAGATGCAATGCATTTGGCCATAGAAGTCATGATTACAAAAAGAAGAACTTGCAGTCATATAGAAGCTAGTATAACACTCATGCTCAATATGAAAATGGTTATAAGGCATATGAGAGTCAAAGTCCTGCATGGAACTAAAGGAGAAATTTTCTTGCAAGAACAAGAAATCCACCGGTTCTGGTAGCTGGCTATAATTGCATGGTCAAAAGATTGTCAAACTAGTTTGATAGAAGGTCCTCAAATCATGTGTTTGGTATGAACATAGTTTGTTTCTATAGCAATGCTTCTAGTCATGCTATAGATTCTAGTAGAGTGAGGACCAATCAGCAAAAGAAGGTAAGACCTGTGCCTAAGATTGCAAATGGGAAGGCGAGTGAGACCAAGCAGGTATGGAGGAAGAAGGAAGCGAGTAGAACCATGGGCTAACACTTTGCATTCAATGCATAGGTGAGATCTCCTAAGGCTTAAAGGAGATGCAGGACTCAATGGCAGTTACATGTTGATCATATCATTTACCCCCTTAATTTTAATGGATGAATGAAGGACAAGTTGTAGTCAGTATAAGGAAGTAGATGAGATGATAATATGTGCAGTTACTACCTTGGCTACACACCTACATATGAGAGATGGATTACTACCACATGTGTCACTGAATGATTCAAATTTCCATTGGGATCAAAGACACTTGATAGAAGAAGAAAAAGGTTAAAGGAATATTCTTTGATGGAGATGTTGATCTGTAATGGTAAATTGGTATGTGCAGTAAGCTACCGGTATGTATACTAATCGGTATTGTAGATTATGATCTAGGCAGTGACTCTGGTGGCTTAGAATGAGGAAATTATGTCTTAGATGATATTGGAAAAGACCTGAATGATATGTGTTGACTCGACAGTAGATCATATATGCATGCATCATTTTGATCTAACCAGTTTGATAATTGACATAATAGTGACGTGATTTGGCATTGTGGTCATATAAGATCATTTCATAAGTTGTGATGGATATCATGGAGCTGAAAAATCATCTGTAGATCAAAAATACATAGCTCAAATGGTATAAGGTGTATATTGGAGCTACGATTTAGAACTTGATAGGTAAAGATGACCTAGGATATATTGCTCAAGGGGATTTCACAACCATATCTTCCAACTAGTATCAGATATAGTGAACACACAGGGAGCTCAAGTGTTCATGGCTATACCAATATGATTGAGACTTTGGGATATGTTCATTGGTCTTTGTTTGTGAGAAATTTCAATGTCTAATCAATTTTTACCTAATTAAAATCATAATTGAACCACTGGGAGACTTACCTGCAAAAAGGGAGAGTTACCTACATAGGGGGAGAGCATATATTTGGTATTGGAGAATATACAAGTGATATCAAATTGGTATCAGTGTCAGCTTCAACACTTGGTATCAACATATTGGAGTCAGAATAACCTTCTACATATCAAAGGGGAGATGATCCAGACTAACTGACAGGTAAGTGAAACTCACTAACATACTATTGTACAATTGATATCAGACTGGTATATACAATTGGTATTAGATTTGTATATACACTTGGTAGTTAAGAACTTAGTGCTAGTTGGTGTCTGAGCTCTCTATTCAAGTGTTGTTGTTGGAGAGGATGCAGAGTATAATGGTCATAGAGGGAGAAGCAACCAATAGAGAAAGGGGGAGATCAAATATGTTAGTACCCTTTGGCATTGTTGTGAAAGGGGGAGAGAAAATATGTCAGTACCCTTTGCTACATGTGTTGAAATCAATGCCAAAGGGGGAGATTGCTGGCATTGTGTTGTCACGGATGTCAACCAGTAATGGTGTCATTGATGTCAACTAGAATAGTAGATTACCGGTATAGTTTGTCACTAGTAAGAAGAGGATGTCAACCAACATCGTGGTCATTGGAGTCATCGGTACACAAGTTAGTGTTGGCTTGTGTTGAATACATAAGTATTGGAGACCGGTATAGTTTGACAACTGGCGAGTGTTGTTTTTGTAGTGTATGGTTGCCAGTCAGTATGCATACATGACTCGTAAGAAAGAAAGGTTGATCGAATGAAGAAGTGTAAAATTGGTATGCAGTTGGATGTTTGGATGTGAAGCAACAGGACTCCAACCAATAAGTGATAATGTTTTTCTTATCTCATAACATTGATAGAATGCATCATCTCTCTGGGATAGCTTAGTTAAGAAGTTAAAGGAAGGTGATTAAAGTCTCACACCAGATGAACTACTGAAACAAAAAGATGCCTCAGGTGCATGAAACCAAATATGTGCGCCAAATCAACAAGAAAAAGTATGATGAGCTACCAGGACATAAGAGGAACAGTAAGTGTGATGCATTTGTCAAATTGAAAAACTAGTTTAGATGATGTCTGGGATAATCAAGGAGAAGGAAAATCTTAGCACTTGCAGATAGAGACTACAACCAGAATGCAAATATAGATTGATGCATTAACAGTTGAAGACTGCTGCCATGATGATATCATGCATGTTACAGGTATGAAAGAAGGAGATATTACTGGTATAGAGGTCCACCTGTAATGTTGACAAAGTGACAAGTGAACAACTCTTGTCTGATGAAGATAAGTTGTTGTGGATTGATAAGGTTGGTGACTAGGTTAATGTGTCCCACCGAAAAAACAAAGAAGAGCTAGTATGTAGGTTGAATATTCAATGCATAACTGATGGGTTAGATTGAATGGGTAGATGAACACTGATAGTATGTTGTGGTTGGTGACAAAGTCTAAACTGACACAGTGGCCTGACCAAAGGTGGATGCCAAGGATAATGACACGTAGGACATAGGTGTCATGCATGTTGTCATCAATGAAGTGTGAGTCAGTGAGGTAGCTATCGACTAAGTCTACATTTATGGTCAACCCTACAAATCATAGATGTGTTGCAGAGGTTTGCGGCTTGATGCAAACTGAAGAAATGAGTGATGCACTGATTGAAGAATGTGGTGTAGGTTTTGATTGGATTTGGTGAAGGGGACCATAAACTAATTCATCATGATTGACAAGTGCAAGCTAACATACACATCATTTCTGCTAAAGGTACCAAATCTATTTTGGATGCAACAGGATTGGCGGAGTTGAGTGATTCATTATAGGTGGTCAATCTCTTGGAAAAGATCTGATTGGATCTGGTATCCCTCGTGGTTGATGAAGAAACCCTAGACATGTGAAATTTGAATGTTGCTCATGGTGGGAAAACATACACATAAATATGTTGACTAAGGACCAAAGGGATTGATTTTGTAGGAAGGATAGAAGAGAAGAAGAGTTCATCAATGGTTTAGTCCAAGTGTAATCAATCAAAGATCATAGTGATAGAGTGTTGGAAGTGCAAGCGGAAAAAGGGTTTAGCATAGGTTTAACCGGTAAGGTCAAAGTGATCGGTAAGCTATAGAGTGTGGTGCAGTCAAGTCAACCGGTGGTGCTAGAACCTCCAAGAAGGCAACAAAGGGTGTTGCAATGTAGTGGAAGCAACAATGAAGATCCGGCAAGGCAAGATCAGAGTAGGGCTTGACCGGTAAGCTAAGAACCAGTATAGATCAAAGTGGATAGAATCAACAAAGTAAAGAGTACCAATAGTAACATGCAGCAGTTGATCTGAGTGAAAAGAGAACCGGCGAGAGCAGAGCAGAAGAAGATCGGTTGAGAAGAGTAGAACCGGAGGAGAGATTGTAGAGGTTATAGAACTTATTTTTAATTGGGGTATTACTTTTTAATTGTTTATAGACATTGTATTCACTGATTTGGAGCTCGGTCAAGGGGTTAGTGCTCCTTGGGTTGGAGCCCTTAAATCAAGGGTTGATGCTCCTTGGGTTGGTGCACTAAATCAAGAGTTGGAGCTCCTTGAATTGGTGCCCTAAACTTTTGTAATCAATGTTTAAGTGTAAGGCTGGATTGGAGCAATAGACTCTAGCAGTATTTCCCATCGAGGTTTTTCCCATGTTGGGTTTTCCTCATACATCTGGTGTTATGTGATGAGTATTTGTGTGTGCTTGCATCTTGATGTCCTCCCCTATCTCAATGATATTTTTACTTTGTGTTAGATTTGCTAACCATTACACACACTTAGGATTAAAAGGTTAAAGTTTTGAAACCACTAATTCACCTCACCTCTCAATGGCATCTTGTGTTCTACACATCATTTGCATACACTTCTCATCAATTCACACACACTGCATCATATCAGTTTCTCCAACTGCACTCCTTAAATATTAGATAGATCATTGAAAAAAATAATTTAGGGTTAGGCAAAAGAAAAATTATTATTATTACATAAAATAAGCCACCAATACCAACACTATGCAAAGTGGTCCACTCCAAGAGAAAGAAGCAACAAAACCATATCATAATACATCCTTCCAAGATAAATACAATGACCTACACATGCTAGTATATTGTTTAAAGATATTACCAAACATAACATGTAGACATAGCAATCATTCGGCCAAAGAACATCTTCTAATACAAAATACCTCACATGGATCTCCATACTCCATGGTGAGACCCATAAAAAATTCTCAATACATCCTCCAATGCATGTCCAGATCAAATGAATATGATCCAATTAAGATAACTCACTCAAACACATTGAATCAAGACATAATTGAATATCCCAAACACAAATAAACAATAGCCTCTTGTGGAACAAAGAAAGAACTAGAGAAGAAAACCAAGAATACTAGATGAGCCATACAATCATGTCCACTAAACCACAACATAATTTACAACATATCCCAAGGCTGCCAAAGACTTTCTAGATTAGTTTGACAGACACACTTATTGCAAAAGAACAAAAATAACTATCCAAATCAAAATACCACAACCAACACCAAAAATACCAAACTCAACCTGCAACACAAAACACAACTACAACAACCAGGAGCATATCGAGATCACAAACCATCTATATAACTAGGTTTGACATTAATGAGAATCATAAAAGCTCGTACTTCCAACAACCTCCCCCTTTGTCATTGATGGAAACTCTTGAACAATACTTGCATATTTGAACAAATCTCACAACAACTCCCTCTAGAAATATCACAACAACTCTCTCTATCTCCCTTTGACATCAAATACAAAGGGTGCTACATGAAATTCTAACCAACACACACCATTTCCCCCCTAAGAGAAGTAACAACATTAATCTAGAAGATAAAGGAAAAGCACTGTATCTCTCCCTAGAAAGATGCACCACTATAATGCATCTAGTTATAAAAAGGAGAGGCAATAACCCTTAGTTTCTTCCTAAGATACTCAAAAGTATCCTTCGCCAATCCATTAGTAAAAGTTTCTACTACTTGTACTTTTGTAGAAATGTATTCCAATCTTAATTTCTTCTCTACAACCTTGTTCCTTAAGAAATGATAATGGATTAAGGATTTTTTTTTCTTGAATGCATTATTGAATTCTTTAAAATGTTTATAGCTCTAGTATTATCACACATAATAGGTATAACTTCATGTAAACCACTTTGACATATTTAAGAGTCTATTTTATCCACATAACTCGAGTACAAAAATATGTTTTCATAGTGTATTATGCTTCTATCGTAGATAATGACATTGATTCTTGATTTTTGCTTAACCTTGAAACCAATCTATCTCCCAAGAAGAATGCACCTCCACTAGTACTTTTACTATAATCAATGATTTTGGTCCAATTAGTATTTTTATGTTCTTCCAACATGACATCTTTAGGATTCTTGTACCAAAGATCAAAATTCTATGTCCCTTTCAAGTACATGGAAATCCTCTACACAACTTGTTCATATGATTGCTTTAAACTAGCTTGAAATCTTGCAACTAGACATACAACCTGCATAATATTTAGACTAGATGTAGTTAGATGTAGTACTCCTCTAATCATATATATGTACTTCTTTTGATCAACATCCAAAGATGTATCATCTTTTCGTAATTTGCAAACAGCAATTAAAGGGGTAGTAGATAGTTTAGAATTTTTCATATCAAAATTTAACATCTCTTTGACATATTTAGCTTGAGAAATAAATATTTCATCTTCGAACTAAGAAACTTGTAGACCAAGAAAGAATGACATCTCACCAAACATTGACATTCCAAATTCCTTCTGCATCTCTTTTGTAAATTCTTTATACAAACCATCTTGTCTTCCAAATATAATATGATCAATATAGACAACAATAACCAACAACTTGTTACCTTCAACCTTAAAATAAATATTGATGTCTATAGTACCTTTTCTAAAGTTTTGCTAAAATAAATATTTGTCCATTATAGCATACCAAGGTCTAGATGCTTATTTGAATCCATATAATGTCTTCTTTAACTTAGAAACCATATCTAGATCTTCTAACAATTTGATTCCATGTAGTTTCTCAATATATACCTCTTCTTCTAGTTATCCATTTAGAAATATTGACTTAACATCCATTTGATATATCTTGAAATTCTTATAAGAAGAAAAAGAAAGAAACATTCTAATAGCTTCCATCCTAGTTACTAGAGAAAAACATTCCTCAAAATTAATACCTTCAACTTATGATTAGACTTTACATACCAATCTTTCTTTGCTCCTTGTAACTTTTCCTTGTTCATTTATCTTTCTCTAGAACACCCACTTAGTTCCTCTCACATTTTTGTCCAATAGTCTATGTACCAACTCCCAAGTTCGGTTCTTCTGTATTTGATTCAGTGTTTTTTTCCATTTCTTTGACCAAACTTTCCACTTTGATTGTTTCTTCATATGATTTAGGTTCAACTAGTGAAACAATACAGTAGTTTTCTTTCTCATTTACCTCTATAAGACTTCTTCATGTTTACACTCCTTTATTTTTGTCTCCAATTATTTGTTCTTCTAAATGATTCTTTTCCACATATTTTGTTAGGGTATTAATCGCTTTCTAACTTTCTCATTGTTGTCTTTCAGATTTGTCTTTCCTTCTATTGCAATAGGAATAATCTCATATTTAGTCTCATGTATGGTGTAGGGGCAGTCTAATCCCATACTTCACATTATTTCACATTTTTTATCTTCATTATCTTGTTCAATTTCTATTATAACATTGGAAGGCTTTACTATTTATAGCATATCCCAATAATATTCCTTCATCTACTCTGGTATCAAAATTTTCAAGATCATTTTCATTTCTTTGGATAAAACACTTACTCCCAAAGATTCTAAAATAATTTACATTAGGGGGTTTTCAGTTCTACATCTGATAAGGTGTCTTCATATGATTTACTCTTATCTATACTCTATTAAGAATGTAAATAATAGTATGCACAACCTCTTTCCAATATACATTAGTTAGGTTAGCATCCTTCATTATAGTTCTAGCCATCTCAATAATAGTCATATTATTCATTTCTACCACACCATTCTATTGAGGGGTTCTTTGAGCATAAAATTATCCTCAAATACCATATTTCTCACAAAAAATTTCAAATTCATTTGAAGTAATTTATCCACCTCTATCAAATCTAAAATATTTCATTTTAGCATCAACTTGATTTTCTACCATTAATTTGAATACTTGAAATCTTTCAAAAGCTTTATATTTTTCTTTCAAAAATGTAACCCATGTCATGCTAAAATAATCATCAATAAGAAACATGAAGTAGCTTTCTTCATTAAGTCCTTTTGTCTTTGTAGGCCCACAAAGATCTATATGAACCATCTCCAAGGGTCTTGACGTAGACTACCCCTTATTCTTGAAGTTCTTTTTTGCCATCTTTCCTAATTGGCATTCCCTGCACATAGTATCAATATGCTTAATAATCTTTGGTAAATCTCTTACTTCTTTAGTATTATTGACTGTTATCATGTTATCAAAGTTAATAGATACCATCATTTAATGCCATAACTAACATTCACTACTCTATGTTAGAAAAAATATACTTCCATTATTGTCCTTTATGAAATAAATTTTTTTATTTTTTCTAATACCTTATGCTACCATTCTTCTAGTTTTTTTCTTTTCTAATCACACATTGGATCTTACTAAATAAAAATTCATAACATTTATTTCACATCTGACTAACACTTAGTAAACTATGTCTAAAACCTTCAACATAATAAACATCATCAGTTTTATGCTTAGCATCAATTGAGATACTTCTTATTCCACAAATCAATGTAGCTTTTTCTCCTGCAAATTTCACTAATGCACCATCATACTTCTTGAGATTAATTAACTTATCTTTATATCTAGTCATGTGATTTGAACATTTAAAATCAATCATCCACATTCTTGGTTCAACCTTAGCATATAGTGCAATGTTCTCTTTTTCTATCTTCTTGTTATCTTAAACATCTTCCTTTCCTCCAAACCTATCCTAGTTCTTCTCTTATATAGCCAACAGTAATGATTCTTCATTTGAGTCCTCACCATCTTCATCCTGAGATGAGTGTGTCTTCATAGAACATAAACTCCTTTCCCTTTATCTCTATCACCTGTCCTTTTCTTAAAATCATGTCTTCTTTATCTACTTTTGTTTTCATCATCATCAATTTTTTTGTAATCTTCGTGACACATACATTTTGAAGCATAATGACCAATTCTACCACAGTTAAATCATTCCACAGGTAACTTACCTTTGCACTTTCATTAATGATGCCATGCCACATCTAATCAATATGCAATGATAATCAAGATAAACCATATAAGCATTAGAACATCAGCTATGTCTATGACACATACCCATCATCCTAAATACTCTTGTATACAATCCAAATGTAGAAAACATGATACTATCAAGCAAAAGTCATAATATCAACAATTAAACATATAGTCAAGAAGGATCATAGAAGGTGGAGTCTCACATCCATCCACCACTTTAATGTGCTTTATTCTCTAAGTTATATAGCTTTAATGTCACTCAAATTTTTATTAGGTGTAGCATGGATGAGTGTAACTCAAAAAATGGTGACATAATGAGATAGAAAAATATAAGTACAAGCATTAAACTATACTAAAATTATACCATTACAACAAATGTCTTAAATATTCTTGAAAAATTTGCAATAGACATCATTCCTTGAGAGATTTTACCTTGCAAATTCTTTCATCTCCATTTTATTAGCTCCACCAACCTATCTACATAATTTATTGTTGTTCATTATGAAGTAAACAAAATTTACTTTCTCCTCTCAAAACCTAAATAATTTTTGGTATATTCACTTTAAATGTTTAGACTAACACGAAGAAAACTTCTTGAGAAACAAAAAGTGTGAATTATAATTTTACATTTCTTTGCAATCTTACATTATTCTCTCTTGGATGAAGCATTTATCCACACATCTTAAATATAACTGATTATTTTTTATAGGTATGCCCATTTATACTAACATACTTTTTGTATTTACAATAATGATAAAAGAAATTTGTAAACATAGACAAAAGGAACAACCATAGATAATAACCTTGACTTTGACTTTATATAGTAGATTCACATGAGGTATTTATGAATCCTTTAACAATAAAAAAAATGACCCTACGTTTCTCAACATTGCAAGCAAAAGATGTATTTATTATCAGGCTCCAGATTTTTTCAATCATAGAAAATAATTGTAGATTGGATCTCAATTGAAAAATAGTTACATTGTAAAGAAGTATTACATGAAGGTTTACATATGGTAAATATATTATGCATGTGACAGAGATCCAATATATATTTATAATCCATTATACAGTATATAGCACAATTTTAATTACAACCCAAAAAGGCCAACAAAGTGCACGGTCTGCTCTAACTTTTTAAATATATAATTGGTTATAATCTTATATCTTCTTTTTTATGACCAAATAGATTTCCACATTAAATACATAGATGAAGAACATAGTGAGCCGATTAGACAGAAAGCTTCACGTAAAAAAATAATGTTTCTAGCTATTTAATATGATTTCAATCTCGAACTATTCTGTAGAATCAAATAATATCAAAATATGGTTATAAGCTTTAAAAATAGAAACAGAATAGCAGAAGAATCTTATATGACTATTTACTAATAATAAGTTTTATTAACAGACACAAAGATGAATACTGAAAGACAAGTGTCATATGACATTTATTTGAGCTCTATCATTATAAAAGTGAAAGAGAGCATCATTCATAAAGTGAAGATGTATGAGAGATTAAAGCAGCTTTATGTTCCTCCTCTCAGTTCTTCCAGAACCATGAGAAAAGCAAATATTTCAATACTCTTCTGAGATTCAAGAAGCCTTTGAGGGGAGTACAAAGCAACTCTTTGACGTTTGACAAGCCAACTATGTATGTAATTGAACTGAACTTGTGAAAAACTTTATAATAACATAATACATTTGAATTCTGTATTTTGAGGATTGTCTGGGCCATTTTATAGAGATTTTGAAGAAAGAGGAAAAAGGAATCCACAACTCCACAAAATATTCTCTACAGATCAGTAGTTATCCACAATTAAATATAGATTTCTCTAAATTATATAATTAGAGAATGATTCTTCAAAATAATGATAGTATGTACCTCAAAATTTGTAGATATTTTAGCAATACAAATTTTAAATTTAATCTTTGATAATAATTTCTAAATGACAATCTAGAATCTCCTATGAAATAAAGGAGTGAACTTTCAGACAAGACAAAACTAAGAATATGCAGGTATGTATGTATGTATGCATATACATAGACATATATATATATATGTATAAATATGTTTATATATGCATATATACATATGTATGTGTGTGTGCATATGTATGTATGTATGTATGTATGTATGTATGTATGTGTGTGTGTATATATGTATATATAGACATGAATATATATGCATAAATATATATGTAATATATATACATACATATATATATGTATGCATGTGTGTATGTATTTGTATGTTGTATTGTTGACAAAGATGTATGAATACAATTTTTTGTTATCTAGCTGTATCTTTCTATCTACAAAGATATCTTATGGACATGTACTCATAGACCTCATGTTAGAAATAATTAAAAGATATTATGAAATTTGAGTGATCTGCATTAAAATGAACCCTTTCCATGAAAGATGAGTTAGTTCTATGTGTGAACCTTATCTATTAATAATCACAATACGGTTAGAAGTCATGTGATGGTCAAACACATTCAATATTTAAGCTTCCTTATTATGTTTTTTTGTTATCTCTATTGAAATGCTCTACATCATTAATTTAACCATTTATTATTGCAAGCAATGTGTAGAAACATTGCCACCTAAATGTATAAAGAGAAAATTTTATCAATTACAATAGACATCATTCTTGAAAGATTTTACCTTATATCAGAGAAAGAAGCTTTTTGTTCCTCCTCTCAAATCTTCCAGAACCATGAGAAAAATCAAATATTTCAAAGAATGCATTTATTATTAGACTCCACATATTTTTTCCAATCATAAAAGAGAACTATAATTTTATCTCAATCAAAAAAACACTTACATTGTCAAGAATATATTATTTATGTGACAAGACAGTATACACTCATTAGATTATAATCCACAAGTTTTATTAAACCATATACATTTAAAAATAACCCTTAGCCTCTATAAAAAAAAACCTTCACAAAGAAATCTGATATTATGGAAACAACAACACTTCCACAAAAAGCTTGAAATTTATTTATGTTTATCCTCTACTAATAAATGCCAAGAGAATCATATAAAATAATATTAATTGCAACCGAAGAAGGCCAATAAGGTGCACGATCTGCTCTATCTCTTAAATATATAATTGGTGAAAATCTTTAACTACCCTAACAAAAGCAAGTATTTAACTACCCTAACAAAAGCAAGTATTGCTAGACTCCAGATGAAAAATTTAACGATTGGTGTAGAGAGAGAGCCCCACGTAAAAAAAAAATGTTTGAAGCTATTTAATATAATTGAATCGTGAACTATTTTGTAAAAATCCTGGTTATAAGAGAATGAGAGTACCATTGATAAAGTGAAGATCTATTAGAAAAAGCATCTTTCTGTTCCTCCTCTCAGGTCTTCCGGAACCCTAACTAAAGCAAGTATTTAACTACCCTTCTGAGATTCAGGAAGCCTTTGAGGGGAGTAGAAAGCAACTCCCTTTCAACGTTTTGCAACCCAACTATGCAGATACTTGAACTAAGGCCTGTGAAAACTTATATATAATATCCTATCAAATAAAATAATCCATTTGAATTATATATTTTGAAGATTGTTTGGGCTATTTTATAATGATTTTGAAGAAAGGGGAATCAACAACTTTGTATTATATTCTCTGCGGATTAGATGTTATCCAAAATTTATAGCTATATTATTTCTTTCTTCACGGTGGAAAATGTAAGTGAGATTTTATTCTTGTAAAGGATAAGAATTCTATGGACTTTTTAGTCTTGTGCTATCATTCAATCTATCGTAAGGTTGTCTATATGTTTTAAGAATCGATTAACAATACAAGTTGATCTTCCATAAAGTGTGAATGTTATTCTTCATCGAGATAAAGATTTTGAACATTAGCTTTATTGATTAATATATATATTTAGGCCATGTGCCTTGTACCCATTTAAAAAAGGAGGTCAACTTGTATAGTTTTTGGACACTGGAATATTTAGACTAGATTATGATAGATTGACTGCATAACAGGGAACAATCGTTAGAATCTTGAATGATAGATTTAAGAATATTTTACTTTGAGATAAATAAGGAAGAATAACATGCCAATATTATTCCTCGTCAAGGAAAATTTTCCACCTATTTGAGCTTTAACTATAACCTTTTCTGAGAAGCCACCCCACTTTATCTTTGGCGTGGCGTATGTAATCTGATTCTAAATTTTTGAAATATTAAAAATATTTTACATTATTTTTTCTGTCATATTTTTAGCTTGATTTATTGAGTCGGCATAGAGTCAATGAAATACTTCAATGTCGCAAAATGACATCCTTAATTTGGTGAGGGGAGTGAGTGGAATGAAGCTGAAAATTAAAAACATATAAAAAATGGGAGGAAAATAATATTTTTGGAAAGGATATAATACATTTTATTTAATTTATATTAAGTAATTAAATTAAATTATTTAAATTAATTTTATGAATTATTGATAGGTTTTATTTTAAACTAAATAAAATTAGAGATGAATTAAAATGAAGTTCAAAATAATAATAAATAAAGATAGATGTTTCTAAACTATATAATTAGAGAATAATTATCACTTTCAAAATATTGATATTATATAGTTCAAAATTTGTATATGATTTAGTGATTATAGGTCAAAGATGTATCTTTTGGCTAGTTCTCTAGATGTCAATCTAGATAAGATATGGTCATGGACTGAAGTTCTTGTGAGATAGAGTTGGGTAACTTTGATAAAGATGTAGGTATTTTATTTATTTATTTAACATGTTAATGGCATGATGCTGAAGTAAATGTATGATTACTATTTTTTTATCTAGCAATATATCTTTCTATCAACAAAGATATGTTATGGATATGTATAGATAGACCACATGTCAACAATACAAAGGGGATATTGTGAAAGTTGAATGATACCCTTTCCATGGAAGTGGACATAGTTATTTGTATGACCCATTATCACCTAATAATCACAATAAGGTTAGAAGTCATAAATGTTCACTATGGTTAGAATTTTTCCAACACATTTGATGTACTAGCTTCCTTATTATATTGGTTGATATCATTACGTGAATACTCTACATGAAAAAGTAAAAAATTATTATTTGAAGAAACTATTTGGAAACATTGCCCCCTAGATATAAAACAATAACCATTTTCCATCTTTAGGTGACAAGATTGAATTCATCACCACATGTGAAAGACTCTACATTTTTTTTTTAATTATCTCACAATGACATAAAACATGCCATTTATGAAAAAAATAAAGAGAAATTTTAGGAAGAATTGATATAAAGCAACATTTCCCAACTATCACATTTCTAGTTATAAAGATTTGTGAATTTATGCACAACCCTAATCATATCACTATTAATTACCACAACCCACCTTCTTGGATCTAATACAATGAACATATCATCTATGTTATTTCATTGATGTGGCAATAAGCTACTATAAAGTAAAAAAATAATCAATTTAGTGTCCACTACTATGGACACACCTCACCATCACACTTATTGATTAGTTGGATTTGTATGAATATACCTTTTGAGTCTTAGATTATGATATTTTTTCCAATAGATAATTTTTAAAGGTTTTATTGATGATGCTATGTGATATTGGACATGACTATTTAAATTAAATTATCATAAGATATAAGTTTATAAATAAATTTAAAAAACCATTGTAAAATTATAGCCCATTCTAGATTGTACATGTTCTTTCCTCATGTTATAAGTTTTTGTTTGCAATACCCACTTTGCAATATGAAATGTACTAGAATAATATATGATTATTTCTACCATTGAATATGTTTTATTGATTCAAATAAAGTTCTAGAAGATTTGACATTAGTGAATCGACACCACTACCTAGCTAGACATGCTTACCCAGCCTACTCCACATTGAGAGTGCATGCATCATAAAAGGAATATTTACCTAGCATGTGAGATGAATTTATATTTTTGATGTCCCTGTTTTATTAGAAATGATAGTAATAAATAAATTAAAATTTCACATTAAATTAAAAAATAAAGAAAGCTTATAATGCCACATGTGTGCACCAATAATCATAATTTAATATTCAAATATAGGTCTAGTTGTTGGGTAAATATTTCATATGATTAGAATAAATATGAATAAATATGAAATTATATATATATATTTTTTATTTAATGTAAATTTCTACCTAGGGATATCTACCTTTTATTACTAAGAAAAAGATTACAAATATCATTCACAAAGAGAGAACAATAGAATCCCGAGGGCCTCTATGACAAACTGTGATCTATCAAAAACATGCTCCCATTTACAAAAATCATGTTCTCATAAGTTTTCAAATTGTTCCTCTTAATACCATCCCTTAGAACCTTTACAATATCTATTTTATCATTGTTCATAAGTATCTCCTCAATGGTAAGGGCATCTACTACAAACCTCATAAATTTAGTGGGTTTTACTTCCTTCAGGGCCCCATCAACTAGTTCAATAAGTTAGGAAAACACCAATCTCTTTATATCTCACTCTGTAGCCTCATAGTCCCTTAGTTTTCTTACTATGTTATAAACAAATTGCTCAAGCAACTTAGCATTGTGGCAATTGGAGTCATTCAAAATATTTTCCTTGATAATATTCCTAACTACATCTTCCTCTACATCCCCTTCAAGTGTAATTATCTCCTTTACTTGCTCATCAATCAAACTCTACTTTCAATCACATCTGTGATCTAGGATCACTATAAACTGTGAAGAGCTGGCCATCATCATTCAAGCCAACTTCACAAGACAAATTCCCCAAAGGATTGGAAAGGAATTTATAATCAAAATTTGTTCTCCATCCAATCAAAAACATCATTTCATTCTTTTGAGATGCAGTCAAGAAGGATAGGCAATCTTCCACTCTGCCTCATGATACTAATAAAAACCATTCCATTGTTGGAAGTGAAATCACTCTAAGAGGGGGGTGGGGGTTGAATTAGAGTGAGAGATTTTTAAAACTTTCAGACTTGAATGCAACTTGACCTTGCGCAAACAATAATAACTTGCCCTATAAAATGTAACATAAATGACATCATGACTAATGTTAAAAGCACGTTTTATACTGTTCAACTGAAACTAAATGAACAAGTTTGTTTATGCTTTAGATACAAAAAATTTATCATTTTAAAAAAAAAATTAGACTGCTTTGACTGACAACTTTGATCATTCATGTATTTGACCATAAATAGATAAGAGAAAGGACAAGATATTAGAGCATTAAATGCAACAACATATCACAGAATGACACAATCAACACCATAAAACACAAAGATTTCTTGAGTGGAAAAACCCTTATGCGGTATAAAAAACCACTTGAACCTATCTTCTTTATTCAATCAAAGAGCACTAACTTTTTAAATTGGTGGAGCACCATCTCAAAACCTCAATATCATAAGTTCTAATCTTTATAGGAGCAACAACTCCTTTCAATGAGTTTCTTAACAAGCATTGTATACTCTTAGGGTCCTATCATTGCAATTAATTGTTGCAAACACAACATCCTAATAGTACACAATAATAGATCTGCATTATATCCCTTTTTAAATGTATATTCTGAATTCCCATATTTATTATATAAAAGATAATCTCTATACAAAACAAATAATTTAATTTTCTCTCAAACACTCTTGTTCTTGCAAAAGAAAGATGTCATAAAAATCTTTCATGAATTTGTAAAGGTTAACATCAAAAAGCCATTTATAAAAGAAACTTTCAATCAAATTAGAGTTGTAATAGAACAACCTCTATATTCCTCTATGCAAATCAAATACTTTGAAAAACCCAAAAACTATTTCAAATTTTGCTTTATAACAGATGCATAAACCCTTGTAAAACACCTTCAAAATGCACTATTCATGTTTTTTTCATCATCAAAGAAACACTTAAAGCTACATATATATAGAGTAGATGAAAACAAATTTGTTAACCTAATTTTAGTAATCTCTTCGAACTAGGTTTCCCAACATTTTGAATCCAAAAACCACTTATAGGAACTAATTCAATTTCCTTTCAATTTGAAAAACCTTTTCAATGCAATTTCGAAGGAATAAAAATGACTAATCAACTTTACTGAGTAATCTTTCCATTTTCAATCATAGTGTAAATAAATCTATTTCAAAATAATGATTTCTTTCACATTTACTTTTCTAGTTTTTAAATTCCATCAAGACAAATAGAGAAGAGTAAAGACGTTACCTCTATTAAGGCGGTTTGAACTGAAAAAACATAATCCATAAAAAACTATGTTACCTCCACTTTCAGCTTGAGATGAGTCCATAGATCAATTTGCCATCCATAATAGTCAAGCATATTTCAAACCCATAGTAAACTTTCAGCAACAAGATATTCAATTAGAGACTATGAATGCAGTACGGCGGCTAGGGTTCATGACTGTTCTTTCAAAAAGAAGAAAATAAATAATGGTTTGCCATATTTTCCTTTTTTCTTACCAAAGAGTACTATGAGAAATATAATACCCATTTCAAATCTACCAAGATATCAATAATTGTTCTTTTTGCCCATAAAAACATTAAAATGGTAATGCAAAAGAACCACTAAAAGTTATGTTAGAATTTTGAAATATTGCCACCTCAGACTTGATTCGGATCCACGTGTGGTGCAATGAGTTGTCCAGTGTCATATAAGGACCGTCTATCCAAGTTAGTATCATGTCCAAGTTAGTTTTTTTTTTCTCAATGTAGTTGATTTCTTCCTGCATAGTTTTCAACCCAAAATCATCAGTTAAAGCATCATTAGCATTTTTAGGCTTCAAATCAGTTACTAAAAACAAATGTTTAGCTCTTTGAGCTTGTTCGTCAAGTTTGGCTCTTCTTCTTGTTAATATTATTGCATCTCTATCCCCAATAATTAGATTTTGAGGATGCCTCTTGGTAATAATATTGGAGGGTGTAGTTAGAGGTGTTGTTGCTTTAGATATTGATGCATTCTCCTACTAAGAGTTATGTGCTTCAGCAGATTCAGGAGATATGCCAAGCGCTAAAGTAGGCTCCTCCTCAACATCCTGAACATGATTATCATCTAGAAACACCTTCTCATCAAATGTGACATTAATAGATTTAACAATCTTATTTAGTCTTATATTGAATCATTTATAGGTTTTACTATGTGTAGAGTATGCTAAAAGGATACCCTCATCTGATTTAGATTGAAAAATGCCCAAATTTTCTTCATCCTTTTTGATAAAACATTTACAACCAAAATTTTTAAAGTATTTAATAGTGGCAGAATGACCATACCATAGTTCATATGAAGTGAAATTACACTTTGCTCTGATCTCCACTTTGTTTAGGATGCAGAGTGTTGTATGAACAACTTCTTTTCAGAATCTATCAAGTTCCTGGGCTTCATCTAACATTTTTCTAGCCATTTCTTTCACAGTTCTGTTCTTTCTTTCAACAACCCCATTTTGATGGGGTGTCCTAGGAGTAGCATACTACCTTTTTATGCCATGATTTTTACAGTAATCAATGAACTCTTGAGAGGTAAAATCACCTCCTTTATCTAATATCAAGAATTTAAGTTTAAAATTGATCCCTTTTCAACCATTTTGCAAAATATTTTAAATCTTTCAAAGGCATCTAATTTGTGTCTAAGGAATATTACCCAAACCATTCTATTGCAGTCATCAACAAACAACATGAAATATTTTTCACCATTGATAGACCTTGTCCTAGTGGGACCACATAGATCGGTGTAAACAATTTGCAAAGGTTTTATAGAAGAGTGTTTTACAGATTTAAAACTCACTTTTGTTTGCTTGTCTTTAATACACCCTAAATAAACAACATTGTTAGGTTTACTAAGCACTAGTAAACCTCTTACATTCTGATATTTACTGATTCTAACCAGATTATGAAAATTTATGTGGCCCAAACATTTTTGCCACAACCAATTTTCTTCAACTTGAACCATTAGACACATACCTTCATTTATTTCATGATTGGATGAGTCAAGAAGATTATATATATTGCCATGTCTCCTTAATCTTGTTGCAACTATTTTACTCGGCTTAGTTTTGATTGCACAACCTGGTGAGTTAAATGAGACACTGTATCCACTATCAAATATTTGGCTAACACTTAAAAAGTTGTGTTTAAGACCTTCTACATAATACAGATCATGAATAGGTGTATCATCATTAAGAAGTAAAGACCGTCTACCTTTTATTTGAATCCTTGAATTGTCACCAAACTTTACAAAACCACCAGCATAATCTTCAAGTTTCAAGAACTTGTCTTTATTCCATGTCATGTGGTTACAACAACCACTATCAACAACCTATAAGTATGGAAAACACTGAGAGGGGGCGGGGGTGAATCAGTGTTTTACAACTGATAATAAAAAATTGCACTTTTAAAATGCAAGAAACTCAAATTGCATAGTGAAATAAGAGAGAAAACATCATACAACTTAGACACAAAATATCCTAAGTGGAAACCCTCTAGGGTAGAAAACCACTTGTAAAAATAACCTCACTGGCCTTATAAAATGATTCCAATTATAGTGCCTCACTGGCCTAAAGTTTTCTATCTCACTGATTTTATTTTATGCCCAACTAGCTATTCTCATATCTCAATAATTTTAATTCACAATATGTGCAAATATATTATCGTTTGCGAATTTTAGATCATCCTTCTATCTTTCAATAACAGAGGTTTGATTGTACAAAAACTAGAACTTGAAAGTGCTGCTGAAACAATTTATTACCTATCCTTTTCTTTTCTTTTTCTTTTTCTTTTTCTTTTTCACATTATGCACTGAGATAATACAACTCCTATATACATCTCTAAATATATATGAGATGAAGAAAATAATAGAAACTAGAGAACCTTTAACTCAGGTTATATAACTACCTTTTTAACCTTCAGTTTACATTCTTCTTTATCACATACACATCAAGGCCTATATCTAGAAGATATATAGAACTCATTTTTCTATCAAATATGTACATCTCTTTCATAAAAAAATTGATGTTTTCTATAAAACTCCTTGTAGTCCCTATGATACTTCAACAACATATGTATACCCATGATGACTAAACTACCATAAATGCACCTATATGAATATATGACAAATACCTGTGTATCAAACACCTTATGTTATGCATAGGCTAAAGTGTAACAACAAAATGTATTTATCACCAAACTCTTTTGTATGCAGCCATATGACAAAGACAAAGAATCCTTATGTATGCATCTACAGAATGAAAAAACCTAATGGCAGAATGATAATGTATGTCTTCAAATATACATAGAATGATAGAATGAAAAAATCCTTATGTCCCCTTATGTCATGCATGATCCTTGAACTATATGCATCGTAATGAAAAAAGAATGTATTAACAAAGAGCCTTAAAAAATATTTCAACCTTATATGAAATAAACTAAACCCCAAGCAGAATCAGAAAACAACGCATGATATAACATAAACAAATTTGAATGATGAACCCTATCAATGAAATACTTGAGTATCTGTAAAGCGGAAAATCGTGATCGAACCCTAGTTGTTCTCCCCTCTTCCAACTCCGAGGAGAGAGAAGGGAGGTTCGCTAGGATTCAGTGGTTTTCACTTAGGGGAGAGACTTTACATTCAAAAGAGGGGTTGAAACCCACAAGATCCAATCCCATGCAATGCAAGATTGGATGCTAAATGTGTTTCAAGGGTTAAGACAGCAAGGCTACCCTCTTTTGTAAAGAATGTTGATAAAGGAATTAAGCTAGGAATGCATAGAAAGTGACAAAGATTTGCTTATAAACTGAGTTCGGATTATAGGATGAAGCTACGGACCTGGAATTAGTAGTAAAATGTCGATACGGCGCTGTCCTGCAAACTTGAGCAAAAGTTGTCAGGACGATGGCGCCCGACGCCACGGTCCTCCGAAAAATCCGTGAAACGAAGGGGGATCTGTTCGTCTCTGCACAAGGATTCTAGATCTTCAATTTCAGCCACGCACCTGCAACCTACACACAGAAAAGTGAAGATGATTGGGGGGTTAGGGATTAGGGGTTTTCCTTTAGGTCAAACCCCAGTTTTGGAATTAACCAAGAAATGAGCAAGAGCTGTAAATGTAAATGACTGTAAAACAAGTACTAATACCTTGTTCTAAGGATGTTTGTATCCTTATGTGCGAAGGTATAGATGTTGTATGTTGTTGTAGTATGTTGTATATAGTATGTAGTAAGTGATCTCCTCTTCAATGGTTGAATCCTTGTCTTGAATGCAACACTTAGCCTTGAATGGAGAAATGATCAATTGCTTGAAGGAATGCTTGAATGCTTGAATGCTTGAGTATAGTTTCCACGCCTTGTACACATATGTCCTCCTTACCCAAACGGGAGAGGCAAATGTAGTTTATATACTTGTCATTTAGGGCTGATAGACTAATTTTCCCAACCTTAGGCCGACCAGGAAAGTTAATTTCCAAATTGCAAAAAAAAAGACCCGAGACCCCTTAGGAGACCGGGCCCAAAATAGGACCCAGGGACCAGGGCGCTGGGCGCTCTGGTCCCACCTCCCGGGACAGTAGGGTGCAAGGAGGTTCAGGCTAGGGTGCTTGAAAAATGCAGTTTTTGGTGTCGTGAGCAAGTTTCGGGGTCTCCATTCAGGTTGTGTGTTGCGTCGCCATCGTGAAGACCGAAATGCAGTCGAAATTGCAAGTGTCACAATTTTAGGACGCTACATTTAGCCCCCACTTTAGCGGGAGTATGTATGCTCATACTTCCAGTAAAGTACAAGGAAACAACATTGAAAGACTTTCACCACGTCAAGGAGGCAAGACACACCAAGCCCCCAGTGGACTAAGGATCTTACGACTTCGATTGACAAAGTAAAAGGGAAGATCACGAGGGAGAACCATGACTGTCAGTAGTAAGGTTCCCTCACTATGAGTCATGCAAGAAAGATATCAAAAATTCTCAAGGCAAGGTTAAATTTGCCAAGAAATTCTCAAGTATCTTGAAAAGATATGAACGGGATGTATGCCCCCCTACGTTAAAGCGATCGCACATGGCTCACCGGGGGTGATTGGTTTAAGGTAGTGATACATGTAAGAAATGAGAAAGGAAAGGAGCACGTTATCGCAAGGATTTAGCCCCCAAGTGTGAGATAAGCCCAAGGATAATAGACACAAAACACAAAGCACGAGGTGAATTCGCTTTCCTTGGGGTCAGTATGCTATATGATAAGTCACGTATATATATCATATGTATGTATGCATAATTGTTCTTCATTCCCCAATCAAGGAAGGTCACCTAGAAGAAGGGAACACATGTGTCTTTTGAGTCAACATGAGAGAGATCGAGAGATCTCAATGCTTTGCATCGTCCTCAAGTAGACAACACTAAGGACAACAAATAGAAGAATGAGAATAACATATAGAAGAAGTAACACAAGAGAGGAGGAGAGAATCTGCTATGCTAATGTATCTAGTCTAGCACGTCATCTACCCCCCGATCTTGCTGATCAATGTTTCGGGAAGGCAGGGAACACGCTAGAGGAGGAACATCCAACACAGCAGATGGAGCTATCACAAGATCCAAACAAGGGCTATGTTCATGTCCCGAGCCACATTGTTCTTGTCTAGGAGCTAGGATAAGTGCTTTAGAAAATTCATTAGATAAATGGTTATCAATATCAACAAGTTCATATTCACTATCAGAAGCAAGAGAAGTAACATTTTCATCATGAAAAACATTTTCATCTATATCATCATCAAGATTTATAAAAATAGGATCTTTAACTCGCACAGGATCAAGACCATCATGCATCTTATGTTTAGGAGATTTAGGCTCAATGTCCGGCTAAGGAGAAAACGGAATAATGCTTGTTGAAGGTGTTTTTGGAGATTGTAAATTTTGAGCTCTAAGACGACGCTTTCGCCGGCGTTCACGTGCAGAATGATTTCGTCTAGTCTTAGTAGGAAGTGGAGAAGATTGAGGAGGAGGGATGTTCTCATCCTTATCACTTGGGTGTTTAGGTTGTGGTCTCTTAGGCTAGATAATAGGAGAAGAGGAAGGTCTCTTTTCTCTATAAAAGGAAGGAGGAGGAACTGCTCCATATAAAGGAGGAATATTTGGTTTACGAAGGAGACCAAGTCCGTCATGACGAGGAGGGATAGGTCTACTTTTAGGAAGTTTATTAGGCATAGACATAGTCACATCCATAGGGACGGGTTGGGAATATTCTTGAGGAAAGACATTAGTTTTATCTTTCAAAGGAAGAACTTCCTTCTCAAGAACGATAGGAATATCAAGTTTAGGTGTTCTAGGTTCACTTAGAGATAGGATCATATCTGTTTTCCACTTTTGATAAGATTTGAAAAGATGATCACTTCGCGGAGGAAGAGATTGGAATTGTTTAGGCCAAAAGTAATCAAGAGGAACACTAGAAGTTCTTTCAGCTAGTTTAAAGAGACTATGATTGACAGTAACAACTTCACCATTATGGGGAAATTTCAAACATTTGTGAATAGGAGAAGCAATAGCTTTCATGGAAGATAGCCAAGGATAGCCAAGCTTCACACGAAATTGTTCGGAAGATGGAATAATAGCAAAGTTCACATCAAGGGATTTGTTATGGACCTCAATAGGCAATGTAATAGAACCAATTGCAGGAGAAGAAAATGCATCAAATAGTTTCAAAATCACATCTGTTTTGTCATATATCACTTGATTCAATTGCAAAGTAAAAAGAAATTCTTTAGTAATAACATTAACCATGCACGAAGGATCAATAAGCACTCCATGACAAGGTGTATTCTTGACTTTTGCAACTATGCATAAAGGACCATCAGGTGCCCTAATGGTTTCACTGGAATCAAATGTGATGGAAGATTCTTTAGGGATTTCTTGCTGCTCTACAAAGTTAATCACATTCGGAGTCATAGACACAAGACCATCAGATGAGAGAGAGGAATCATTAGCCTCAATTGCATTAGAGGTATGAGAAGGCAATGGATCAGTGAAAATCTGAAGATTTTGGTTAGGAGGAGCTACAGATGTGTTGCCTTTATCATTCACTCCAGAAACAAAGATAGTATTATTATCAATCAAATCTTGAATTTTACCCTTTAAAGAAAAACATTTTTCAGTATCATGCCCAGGCTGACGATGAAATTGACAAAAAGATTTGTTATCAAAATAAGGTGAAGTAATCTTTGCAGGATCAATTTGTCTTATAGGAGGAAGAGTAAGCACATTTTGTTCCAATAACTTATTCATAATACTATGCAATGATTCATTCAAAGGAGTATACTTTCTTTCTTTCTTGAAAAATTTAGAAATAGGAGGCACACCTGATGCTGCATTCACATTGTTGTTGATGATGTTTTCATTGAATTTGATGGAATCTCTATTCGGTTTAATCTTCCCAAATGGTTGTTGACTGCTATCACCCTTATCACTCGGAGCCATAGGATGTGATTTTTCCATTTGACTCACAGTCAGTTGATAATTGTGAAGAGTTGCACACAACTGTTGGAAAGAAGTAAACTCAGAAAATAGGAGTTTGTCTCGAATATCTTTTTGTAAATTAGAAATAAAGATTCTTTGAATATCACTGTCAGGCACTGGAAAGGAAATTTGAGCATACAAATGCTTATATCTACCAATGAAATCAGTCACTTTTTCTTTAACACCTTGTTTGCAATGCATTAAATCAATCAAAGTAACTTTAGGACTTATATTGTTTTGAAATTGTTGAATGAAAGCATTTGCAACTTGTTCGAAAGAAGTAATAGAATAGGAAGGCAACGAGCAATACCATTGTAGGGCTTTGTCTCTTAATGTTCTAGTAAACAGTTTTGCAAGCAACCTTTGGTCATAAGCAAAATCAGTACAAATTGTTTGAAAAGTCTTAACATGTGTTAGAGGATCTCCTTTACCATTATAAAGTTCCAAATGCGGGATTTCAACATGTTTAGGAGGGATAGGTCGAACAATGTCAAGAGAGAGTGGGCTCGCAACGTCAAATGTGGGCACACTAAACTTAGATTGATTCATAGAGGCAATTTGTTGCTGTAAAGAAGAGACAGTTTGTGCAAGATTATTAATGGTCGCTTCAGTCGAAGAATTCATATTGGATGTGTTAGATTTAGATGGAGGTGTTATGTTATTGAAAGAAGGTAAAGAGTAAGGTGGTGGGACTCTATGATAATTAGTCATAGGAGATGATTGGAAAGGAGGAACACTACAAGGAGGAATGGAAGGGTTAAATGAATTGCCCCCTTGTGTCATGTTCATTTGTGGAGATATAAGAGGAACACTCACTGAAGGAATGAATGAAGAAGTTGAATTGAATGAAGAAGAGGGATTGCCCCCATGACTAGTGATCATAGGAGGAATGTCTTGTGTTGAAGTAGTCATTATGTTTGATGTAAAAGTAGGTATGCTAGCAATAGAAGTCATCAAAGGAATAGAATGATTGACTTGAGTAGGAGGTTGTGTATAACCCAAATTTTCAGCACAACTCTTCATAGGCATCACATTCGAATCCACGATGTGTGCAATACCACGCAAAATATCAATTCCATTCTTATCACTTTGAAGCATACGTTTTAGACCCTCAATTAAAGGAAGAGCTTGACTATCAGGGTATTCTTGAGACATCCATTGTCGAAAATCGTCAAATTGGTTATCCAATTTCGAAAGTTGTTCTACAGAAACCTCATGGAGAGCTTCTTCATCATTAGGAAGATTAGAGGAATGACCCATTTCCTCGTTAAAAAGGCTATTCAAATTAGGTTCCATCTCCTTAGTAGTTAAACCTCGAAAAGACTTAATTCTACGGCTTCGTCTAACGGGAATAGTGTAAGTAGGGCTTATTGTTGTAAAACTCATGCACTAGAAAGAGAGAGAAGATTTTGAATTTAGAGGTAGCAATTTTCAGTAAAATCAGCCAATCTTCTGGATTTAAGCTGTTAAATGCAATCACGACAGTCTCCCAAAATTTCGGAAAAAATGTCCGGGACCGTGGCGCCCGAAGTGCAACACCGTCCTTGCAACTTTTTTCGAAATTTGCAGGGATGAAAGGTATGATGATTTTAAAGCCAATCTGAAAAAATTGAGTGATTTTACGATCTGTAGATAGGCCAAATTAAAGTTGCAATCTCGAAAATGAACCCTACCAAGATTGTCGAAAAATGCAAAATTTGAATTTTTGAAAAAGAGAGGGAAATTGAAATTTTGAATTTTATGATTTTAGAGGGAATGTCAAGAGCAATGCAAATTTTGAAATTTGAAAATTGACTCAATTTCACACAAAATTCAATTTTGAAAGCGGAAATTAAAGTTGTTGTAATTAAGCACTTAATTTCAAAAGTCACAAAATGCAAGAATTTGAATAAAGCACTGAAATTTTTAATGAATGTTAACACACTTTTCAGATTTAGGACAGTAAGAACACAATTTTGACACAAAATTTCAGTTTCAATGATTTTTGAATGTTTAGAAGCCTTAATCCAAGCAATCACAAGACCAACTTTGACTGTAATTTTGAAGGTGTTATAATTGATAAAATCAGCCAAAATTCTGAATTTTAACAGAAAAACACAGTAAGATCTCGCTCCCGAAATTTCGGAAAAAATGTCGGGGACGATGGCGCTCGGCACCATGGTCCTCGCAACTTTTTTCCAAATTTTTAGGGATGGAAGATGTTGTGATTTTATTGCGGAATCCAAAGTTACAGCTGATTTGGAGATGTTTTGATCAGTGGAATTGTCGAACAAAGGTTGAATCAAGAGGGTTTCAAAAATTAGGGTTTTGACACTTAACCACTTAATTTTTAGAATTAAAGCACAAATATGAATTGAAAATTTGTAATAGAAGGGCAGATCGGAAACAGGCATTAACATTTAGACATTTCGCAAGTTCAATTACTAAAAAGAAAATTTAGGGTTTTTATGCAATCACCTCTAAAATTTTACAAAAGATCAAACATGGAAATGTAATCAATTTTTTCAGATCTAAGCATGAAAAATCAGAAAGGATGTTCACATCGGGTTCACCAAAATGTAAAGCGGAAAATCGCGATCGAACCCTAGTTGTTCTCCCCTCTTCCAACTCTGAGGAGAGAGAAGGGAGGTTCGCTAGGATTCGGTGGTTTTCACTTAGGGGAGAGACTTTACATTCAAAAGAGGGGTTGAAACCCACAAGATCCAATCCCACGCAATGCAAGATTGGATGCTAAATGTGTTTCAAGGGTTAAGACAGCAAGGCTACCCTCTTTTGTAAAGAATGTTGATAAAGGAATTAAGCTAGGAATGCATAGAAAGTGACAAAGATTTGCTTGTAAACTGGGTTCAGATTATAGGATGAAGCTGCGGACCTGGAATTAGCAGTAAAATGTCGCTACGGCGCTATCCTGCAAACTTGAGCAAAAGTTGTCAGGACGATGGCGCCCGGCACCACGGTCCTCTGAAAAATCTGCGAAACGAAGGGGGATCTGTTCGTCTCTGCACAAGGATTCCAGATCTTCAATTTCAGCCGTGCACCTGCAACCTACACACAGAAAAGCGAAGACGATTGGGGGGTTAGGGATTAGGGGTTTGCCTTTAGGTCAAACCCCGATTTTGGAATTAACCAAGAAATGAGCAAGAGCTGTAAATGTAAATGACTGTAAAACAAGTACTAATACCTTGTTCTAAGGATGTTTGTATCCTTATGTGCGAAGGTATAGATGTTGTATGTTGTTGTAGTATGTTGTATGTAGTATGTAGTAAGTGATCTCCTCTTCAATGGTTGAATCCTTGTCTTGAATGCAACACTTAGCCTTGAATGGAGAAATGATCAATTACTTGAAGGAATGCTTGAATGCTTGAATGCTTGAGTATAGTTTCCACGCATTGTACACATATGTCCTCCTTACCCAAATGGGAGAGGCAAATGTAGTTTATATACTTGTCATTTAGGGCTGATAGACTGATTTTCCCGACCTTAGGCCGACCAGGAAAGTTAATTTCCAAATTGCAAACAAAAAGACCCGAGACTCCTTAGGAGACCGGGCCCAAAATAGGACCCAGGGACCAGGGCGCTGGGCACCATGGTCCTGGGGACCAGGGTGTTGGGCGCCCTGGTCCTGAAGGACCAGGGCGCTGGGCGCTCTGGTCCCACCTCTCGGGACAGCAGGGTGCAAGGAGGTTCAGGCCAGGGTGCTTGAAAAATGCAGTTTTTGGTGTCGTGAGCAAGTTTTGGGGTCTCCATTCAGGTTGCATGTTGCGTCGCCATCGTGAAGACCGAAATGCAGTCGAAATTGCAAGTGTCACAATTTTAGGATGCTACAGTATCATACATAATGAACAAATCACGACAAAAAATCTAAAAAGACCATAAGAGAAACGAGGCCACCTATACAATGAAACTATTAACCCAAAAACTACCACAATATGAAAAACCGCCTATAACTGCATGTGACATATTGACCTAATGACTAAGCCATCATGCCTATAAGTGTATCTACTATCAGATTCCATCTTTTTGCCTGTAACTTGCAACATTGCAAATTCCTTCATGATTAGGGTTCAAGAACCCTAATAATTTTTGCAACAAGCTAAAATAATGAAACTCTTTGAAGCTTCCTTTGGAAGCTAAAAGCACATTTGAAAGTCTTTTGAGTTCCATCATTCAATGGACTTGACATTTCTTATTTACCAATAAAATATGAAACCTTTATAATACCGACATCTCCTCTTATAAAAAAACTGTAAAACCTTTATAATACCGACAACCCTCTTCTAGTGCATTAGCACTATATAAAAAAAACTTTATACTATGCCTTGTACAAACTTTGCACCAAGAACACTTTGCTAGCTTTCCATTTATCAATTTAGATCACCTTGTTATGCATTATTAAACACTCAAAGCTTTAAAATTGTTGGCTAACATAAGGCCAAACATTAGGCTAGGGGGTGAACAAACTCCCCCTTTGGCATTCATGTCAAAAGAACAATTATAATTAATATCATAAACAAAGTATACATGTTTTTCACCAATCCATGCATCTTGTTAATGCAACAATTGATCCTATAGAGCTACTAGAGAATATCAAACATCATGAAACTGAACATAAGAATATATGTAACTGTGAACCATCTGCAAAGCATGTGACACAATAGAGACTTTGATCCATGTATTTTTTAGACAAAGTATTGTTGATATCGTACCCAAACCATGAACCAATACACTAAAATGCACTGAAATGGCAAAGTACTGCTGACATCACATTGAAATACCAAAACATGAACCAATGTACTAAACCAAACCTATACTATCTCTTTTTCCCCTTTTTGACACAATGCCAAAAGGGGAAAGGAGAGGGATACAGGATAAGATAAGGAAGAACTCCCCCTAAATGAAAGCATGAGAGAATATCAAGTAGCAAAACTAAGAGAGACAACACCCAGTTTGTCATGAAAGAACTCAAATTGAGCCTTAGGAAGAGGTTTGGTGAATATGTCAACTACTTGATCTTTAGTAGGTACATATTCAAGGATTACTTGATTTTCTTCAACTTTTTCCCGAAGAAAGTGATAACGGATGTCAATGTGTTTAGCTGTAGAATGGTGAATAGGATTTTTAGAAATATTGATGGCACTTGTATTGTCACACAATATAAGCACTGCTGTAGGAACCATCACCTAAATATAAGATAATGTCCTGACCATCCATAGAACTTGAGTACAACATGCAACAACAACAATATATTATGCCTTAGCTATGGACAAAGAAACACGGTCTTGTTTCTTGTTGTGCCAAGCTACCAACCATCCACCCAAATAGAATGCACCACCTGAAGTACTTCATTTATCATATAAATTTCCTATCCAATTAGCATCAGTATAGGCAACAAATGTGAAATCATTTTGATTGGAGTACCATAAACCAAAATTCAGAGTACCAGCAATATATTTCAAAATTATTTTAACTGTATTCAAGTGAGATTTCTTAATAGTAGATTGAAAGCGTGAAGCTAAACAGATTGCATGCATAATGTTAGGCCTAGTAGCAGCCAACTATAAAATACTACCAATCATAGATCGATACAATGTATGATCAACATCTTCTTTGTCAGCTTCTTTTCTAAGTTTACAACTAGTTTTCATTTGTGTACCAACTGATTTATAATCAGTCATCTGAAATTTTGCTAACATTTCCTTAGCATATTTAGTTTGTGAAATAAAAACACCATTTTCTAGTTGACTGATTTGCAGACCAAGAAAGAAGGAAAGATCACCAAGCATTGACATTTCAAACTTAGATTTCATGATTTCAGGAAAAGAAGAACATAGCACAACATCATTGCTACCAAAAATGATGTCATCTACATAAAAAACAACTACTAAAATTATGTAACCTTGTGTTTCTAAATATAGTTTACTATCAACAACACCTTTAGTAAAGCCTTGTTCACACAAATGAGCTTCCAATTTTGAGTACAAAGTTCAAGGAGCTTGCTTTAGCCCACGAAGAGCCTTTTTTAACCTATAAACATAATCTTCTTTGCCTAAAATACAAAAACCTTTTGGTTGTTCCATATAAACTTCCTCTCTTAATTCACCATTCAAAAATATAGTTTTCACATCCATTTGATATACCTTGAATCCTTTGTAAACATAATATGCAAGAAAAATTCTAATAGCTTCTAATCTAACAACAAGAGCAAAGATTTAATCATAATCTAAACCCTCTATTTGTGAATACCCTTTGCACACTAGTTATGCCTTGTTTCTTGCAAATTTTTCCTTTTTCATCTAACTTATTTTTAAAAACCCATTTTGCACCAATAACAGTTTTATCCAAGGGTCTAGGAACAAGTTCCCAAGTTTTATTTTTCTCTATCTGTTCAAGTTCTTTTTTCATTGCATTTACCCAATGTTAATGTTGACTAGCTTCAATATAATTTTTAGGTTCCAATTCAGAAAGTAAATACAAATGAACCAGATTAGTAGTATGTGTCACCAATAATCTTTTTAGAAGGGTGTCTTTTCTGCAATATCCTTTACGATAACTTGTGTGTTGAAGATACATGATTAATCACTTCATCATAGTCATCATCCTATTCAATTAGTACTAAACTTGTAGAGGACTGTGGATCCTCTAAGTTTGAACTAACTAGTTCAGCAGGAGAATCAATCACATTATTCTCATAATCCTTTATCTGTTTATCAATAGGAACATTTTCATCAACTTTAATATTGGCACTTTCAATGACTTTCCTTAATTTTTTATAATAGCATTTATATGCCTTACTGTGAGAACAATAACCTAAGAAAATACCTTCATCACGGTGTGATTCAAAACTGCTAATATTATCACTATCCTTTTTGATAAAGCATTTACTGCCAAAAACTTTAAAATATTCAACATTTGTAGTTTTACCATACCACAATTCATATGGAGTGTAATATGTTTTAGTTCTCAAATGTACCCTATTTAGAATGTATACAATAGTATGGACTGCTTCTTTCCAATAGGAATTAGAGAGGGCTACATCTTGGACCATTGTTCTAGCCATCTCTTTTATAGTTCTATTCTTTCGCTCAACCACACCATTCTGTTGTGTTGTTTGGGGAGCAGAGTAGTGCCTTTTGATTCTATGTTCTTCACAATAGTCTATAAACTCTTGTGAGGTAAACTCACCACCCTTGTCATACCTAAGACACTTGATTTTTAGACCAGATTCATTTTCAACTAATTTTTTAAAGACCTTAAGCTTCATCTTTGTGTTTTAGAAAGGTTACCCAAGTCATCCTACTGTATTCATTAACAAACAACATTAAGTACATATCACCATTTAAATATTTTGTTCTCGTTGGACCACAGAGATCAATATGAACTAATTGCAGAGGCCTAGTAGAAGCATACTCTTTTGTTTTAAAACTGACTCTAGTTTGTTTGCCTTCTTGACACTCTTTGCAAACAACATTTTCAGGTTTTGATAATACTGGGAGATTTCTAACATTGTTATTTTTCTTAATTTTGACAAGATTGTCATATTTATTATGCCCAAACCTCTTATGCCATAGTTTGGATTCATCAAATTGATTCATAGAACACACATTACTTTCTTTCTTACTATGTGTATCATCTTGAAGATGATAAATATTACCAGTTGTTCTAAACCCAACAACAATAGTCTTACCAGATTTATTTTTCATGTTACATCCTAATGCTAAAAATATCACATCAAATCCATTGTCACATATTTGGCTTACACACAACAAATTATGTGTTTGTCCTTGTACAAAATAGACATCATGAATAGATGTTTTATTTTCAAGCAAAATGGTAGCTTTACCCAAAACTGGGAAGCATGTAGATTATTTCGAAACCTTACATGACCACCTGTAAAGTCTTCATAGTCAATAAATCTATTTCATTCACCTATCATATGATTTGAGCAACCACTATCCAGAAGCCAAAAGTTCTTATTAATAGAGTGTAGGGTTGTCTCAACTATAAGGGCTTGATTTTTAGGTCTCCATATAAGTTTAGTTATTTTGGTAACTCTACTTGTAGAAGATTTACAAAATGTAGCTACATGTCCAAAAGAACTACATTTAAAACAATTTATGTTACTTAGGAATTCATAAAGTCTTCCATTTACAATGTTGAAAGACTTTCTAGTTGAAGCATTGCATACATTTTCCTTATTAACAACTTCGTTAAATTTATAGCAATGACCAAGAAAACTAGTACTAGTTCAGATTTGCCTTAAAAATTGCTTTTCCAACCATTCTCCAATCATGACCATTTCCTTTTCATGTCTGTAATTTTTGGTTCAAGAGAGAAGCAATGAATGTTCTTCATTTTCAATTCATCTTGAATTGTTTAAAAAGTTTTTTTTAATTCCTTATTTTTAAGAGTTAGATCAGATATCAGATTTATATTTTTTTTATCTTCTTTTCTCAATCTTTTTATCTTAGAGAGAGCAGATTTTAATTCACCTTCAAAATTAAGTTCGGATTAAGAGGGATCTGAATTATCTTCTACATAATTCTTATTTGCATAGATTAACTCTTCCATGAAGAGAAGTTCTTCTCCTTCTTCTAGTAGTTCATCAGAACCACTATCAATAATGATCAATTAGAGCTTTCTTCTTTTTAAATTCATTTGGATTTTTCTTTCTCCTAAAGTTTCGTTGTTTTTTTCTGAATGACATTTTTTTTTCATCTTCTTCATAATCCAAATCTTCATTAGGACAATTTGAAGCATAATGCCCTACCTTTCTGTAGTTAAAACATTTAAAGGGTAATTTTCCTTTATACTTACCCAAGCCTCTTTTCAATTTTCTAACAAAAGCAAGATCATTTTCTATAAAATTCTTCGTTTCTAAGTTTTCTATTTTTTCTTTTGCAGCTTTGAATTCTAACTCTTTGTAATGTCATGTTCTTCTACTACAGCAATTTTGGAATCAAACTTTGTAGGCATAGTTCTTAAGATTTTCCTAACAACAATTTTTTCTTCAAGTTTATCTCCGAATCCTCAAATGGCATTAACACATTCTTGGACTTTGAAAAAATAATTAGCTATTTTCTTATCTTCTCCCATTCTAAGAATTTCAAACCTATTATAATACCCTCTTATAAAAATGTGAAACTTTAATAATACCGACACCCCTCTTCTAGTGCCTTAGCACTATATAAAAAAAACTTTATACTATGCCTTGTAAAAACTTTGCACCAAGAACACTTTGCTAGAAGTCCATTATCAATTTAGATCACCTTGTCATGCATTATAAACCACTCAAAGCTTTAAAATTCTTGCTTGACATAGTGCCAAACATCAGGCCAGAGGGGTCAACACAACCCACAAAGTTTTCTTATTAGAAAGAAAAGGAGTTTGAACAAGCATGATTTGTTATATGTTCTGAACAAGTTTGGGTCTCCAAAATTTTTTTGTTATATGCTTATTTTGTTTGCAATATCTGGAGGTATGACCAATAGTATTACATTTAAGACATTTGATCATATTAGAAAAACTAAAATAATGTTTATGACCAAATCTTGGCATTCTAAACAACATTTCTTTGCATGTACTCACTTTGTGTCCAAATTTGTTACAAAAGAAACAATTGCCATTAAAGAAGGAAGTAAATATGAAACTATTCCACTTGTTCTCAAATGAATACTTTTTACTGTCAGTTTCCATATTCTGATTTGTAGATTTGGAACATTGACCTGAGCTATCAGGTTGCTTTTGTTTTCCAAGCATATTGTGCAAGTGAATAGTTCTTTCATGTTCTTCCACTTGCTTGGTGAGAGTACTAACTTGTTGTTTGAGAGCTTGAATCTCCTTTCCTTTGTAAGAAAGACTAATATGAGAATCTTTATAACTCTTATAGAGTCATCTAACTCAGTTTGCAGAGAAATAGTCAAATTATATGAACTTTTCTCCTAAGAGGAAATATGTTTCTTGAGTTTTTTAATTTCTTAAAAGGCACAAAGAAGTTCATGTTCAAGGTTTATTTCATAGTTTTCTAAATCAGATTGATTATTCAACTGACAATCAACTTTACTGCTTGAAATTTTAGGCATATCAATTTTTGCCATGAATAAGGTTTCACCTTCATCACCTAAAGAGTCATTTGACTCATCATTAGAGTCTTCTTTACTAAATAGACTCTTTTTCTTTTTGAAGTTGTTAAAGTTGAATTTCTTTTTAGGTCTGAAGATTTTTTTCTTATAATTTTTTTCATTTTGATCATTATCATTTTTTTTTATCAGCATGAGGGCATTGGGCTGCAAAGTGACTAGCCTTGCCATAGTTAAAACACTTGAGTGGCAACTTGCTTCTATATTTCTTTTTTATTTTTCTCACTAAGAGAGCCTCAAGAGAATCAGACAATTGTGATTCACTATCCAAATTCTTTTTCTTCTCTATTTTAAAAGTAGTTTCTTTCAATGATGAACTAGCATTGTCAACTTTGCTTGTTCTCATTTCAAAGCCTGTCAAAGTTCCTTGAAGATCATCTAAAGTAAGCTTATTAAAGTTTTTCTTCTCTTCAAGAGCTCAAACTTTGGTTTCATATTTAGGTAGTAAGGTTCTAATGACCTTCTTAACCACTATGAATTCGTCTACTTCTTCACCTAATCCTCTCATCCCATTAACAACTTTGTCAATTATCAAAAAGTATTCAGCTATTTTTTCATCATCTTTCATTTTCATTTCCTCAAACTGAGTTTTGAGGGTAAGTATTTTGGACTGTTTGACTTTTTCATTTCCTTGATAAATATTTTCGAGTTTTTCCCATATTTCATGAGCAAATTTACAGTGTATGATCTTGACAAAGACATCTTTAGTTAGACCACACAATATTGCATGTTTGGCTCTAGCATTCATTTCATATTGCTTTTTCCCATCAATTTCTATATGTATGTAATAGGTACTATATACTTACTACAAACAATATTCCAGACATCAAGATCTATGGAAATCAGATATGTTTCCATTCCGATTTTCCGAAACACATAATCAATTCCATCAAATAATGGAGCTCTAGTGATAGAAGACCCCTCTTGAACATGTGACATGATGAATAACTTCCAAGACTAGGATCTATCCTAGGAAAGACCTAAAGTAGGACCCTACGCTCTGATACCACTTGTTGGAAGTGAAATCACTCTAAGAGGGGGGGGTGCATCAGAGTGAGATTTTTAAAAATTTGAGATTTGAATGCAACTTGACCTTGGGCAAACAATAATAACTTGCTTAAACAAAACCTTTAAAATGTAACATAAATGATGTCATGACTAATGTTAAAAGCATGTTTTGTATTATTCAACTAAAACTAAATGAACAACTTTGTTTATGCTTTAGATACAAAAATTTATCATTTCAAAAACAGATTTCGACTACTTTGACAGACAACTTTGATCATTCATGCATTTGACCATAAACAGATAAGATAAAGGACAAGATATCAGAGCATTAAATGCAACAACATATCATAGAATGAGACAATCAACACGAAATAACATAAAGATTTCTTGAATGGAAAAACCCTCATGGGGTATAAAAACATTAAAAAAACATTAAAAAAATTTGACATAATATCAAATCTCAAAAATAAAACCAATGTATTTGTGATTAAATCTACCAATTTTTTTTTTTATCATTAAAAAAAAAAAGGCTCTTAAAAGCCACAGAAATTCAGTCACGGCATGAAGACACCCACGTGAAATTCATTCCAAATCCATGTTAAATCCACAAGAACAAATTTGTCTCTAACATTCATATATGGTATGAGGAAGGAGAAAGGAGAAAGAAGGGAGGAGGAAAATCACAGCTGAAATGGCAGCTAAAAAGCCCCGATCGACGAGAAATAAAGAGCTGATTAGAGGCGTAAGGCATTTCTCGAGATCGAAAATCTATCATAAGAGAGGGCTCTGGGCCCTGGAGAAGCACAATGGGGGGTCATTCCCCCAACACGTCAAGCCCACAGCAGACTCCCCTAAATTTTACACTCATATATGGTATGGAAGGTGTGACAAGTACATGCTGCTCTAAGCGACAAATGATTTACCATTTTATTGTGATTTTGAAGGAAGGGGAATCAACAACTTTGTAAAATATTCTCTGCGGATTAGATGATAGCTATATTATTCCTTTCTTCACGGTGGAAAATTTAAGTGAGATTTTATTCTTTCTGTTTAGTCTTGTGCTGTCAATCAATCTATTGTAAGGTTGTCTGTATGTTTTAAGAATCGATTAACAGTACAAGTTGATCTTCCATAAAGTGTGAATGTTATTCTTTATCAAGCTAAAGTATTTGAACATAAGCTTTATTGATTAATATATATATTTAGGCCCTGTGCCTTGTACAGATTTAAAAAGGAGGTCAACTTGTATAGTTTGTCGACACAATCGTTAAAATTATTCCATAACAATGAACAATCGTTAGAATTATTCCACGTGAGTGTCTTCTCGAAAAAGAGTAGTGAATATTTTACTTTGAGATGAATAAGGAAGAATAACATGCCAATATTATTCCTCGTCAAGGAAAAGTTTCCACCTCTTTGAGCTTTAAGTATGTAATCTGACTCTAAATTTTTGAAATATTAAAAATATTTTAGATTATTTTTTGTGTCATACAAATATTCTTAGCTTGATTTATTGAGTCGGCAAAGAGTCAATGAAATACTTGAATGCCACATAATGGCCTGCCTAATTTGGTGAGGGGAGTGGGAGAATGACGCTGAAAATAGAAAAACATATAAAAAAATGGGAAGAAACTAATATCTTTCGAAAGGATATAATACATTTTATTTGATTTATGTTAAGTAATTGAATTAAATCATTTAAATTGATTTTATGAATTATTGATGTGTTTTAAGTTAAACTAAATAACATTAGAAATGGATTAAAATGATTTTAAAATTATTAATAAATAAAGATAGATGTTTCTAAACTATATAATTAGAGAATAATTATCACTTTCGAATTAGTGACATGATATACTTCAAAATTTGTAGACGCTTTATGATTAAAGATCAAAGTTGAATCTTTATGGGTAGTTTTCTAGATGTCAATCTAGATAAGATATGATCATGGACTGAAGTTCTTGTGATATAGAGTTGTGTATTTTGATAAAGATATAGAACAAAGATAACATATAGGTTATTTATTTAGTTATATATGTTATGGATATGTATAGATAGACCACATTTCTGCAATACACCTAGGATATTGTGAAAGGTGAATGATTCCCATTAAAATGAACCATTTCCATGGAAGTGGAAATAGTTATTTGTATGACCCATTATCACCTAATACTCACAATAAGGCTAGAAATCATAAGATGTTAACTATGGTTAGATTTTTTCCAACACATTTGATGTATAGGCTTCCTTATTATATTGGTTGATATCATTATGTGAATACTTTACATCAAAAAGTTGAAAATTATTATTGAAAGCAACATTGCCACCTAGATATAAAAAAATTACCATTTTCCATCTTTAGGTGAGAAGATTGAATTCATCACCACATGAGAGAGACGCTACATTTATAATTATCCCACAATGACATTAAAAATGCCATATATGGAAAAAATAAAGATAAATTTTAGGAAGAATTAATATAAAGCAACATTTCCCAACTATCCCATTTTTCAGTTATAAAGATTTGTAAATTTATGCACAACCCTAATTATATCACTATTAATTACCACAACCCTCCTTAGATCTAATACAATGAACATATCATCTATGTTATTTCATTGATGTGGCAATAAGCCACCATAAAGTCAAAAAATAAGAAATTTAGTGTCCACTACTATAGACATACCTTATCATCACACTTACTGATTAGTTAAATTGTATGAATATACCTTTTGACTCTCAGATATGATATTTTTTACAATAGACAATTTTTAATGGTTTCATTGATCATGCTATGAAATATTGGACATGACTACTTAAACAAAATTATCATAAGATATGACTTTATGATCAAGTTTACAAACCATTGTAAAATTATAACCCATTCTAGATTGCACATATTCCTTTCTAATGTTGTATGTTTTTGTTTATTATGTTCACTTTGCAATATCAAATGTACTACAATAAAATATGGTTTTTTCTACCATTGAATATGTTTTATTGATTCACAAAAGTTGTCTACCACATTTGACATTAGTGACTTGACACCACTACCTAGCTAGACATCCTTACCCAGCCCACTCCTCATTGAGGGTGTATTCATCATAGAAGGAATATTTACCTAGCAAGTGAGATGAATTTATATTTTGATGTCCCTATTTTATTAGAGATGATAGTAATAATTAAATAAAATGTTCACATGAAATTTTAAAATAAAGAAAACCTACAATGCCACATGTGTGCACAAAAAATCATGACCTAATATTCAAATATAGGTCTAGTTGTTGGGGAAATATTTCATATGATCAAAATAAATTTGAAAAAATATGAAATAATATACATATATATGTATACATACATACATATATATATATACATATAGACATATATATACATATACATACATATATGTATATATATGTATATGTAGATACCTATATATGTATATATCTATATGTATGTAAATGTATATGTCTATATATATATACATATATATACATATATACATATATATATGTATATGTGTGTGTGTGTGTGTATCTTTGTATATATGTATATGTGTATATGTATACATGTATATGTATGTATGTATGTATGTATGTATGTATGTATGTATGTATGTATGTATGTATATACATACACATATACACAAATATGTATGTGTATTATTTAATTAAAAAAAGATAACAAATATCATTCACAAAGTGAAAAGAATAGTCTTGATGACCTCTATGACCTATTGTGATCTCTCAATCTACTAAAAAAAGAACATGCTCCCATTTACAGACATCATATGCTCATAAGTTTCAAAATTATTCCTCTTCATACCATCACTCAAAACCTTTATAGTATCCATATTCTTATTGTTTGTAAGCATCTCCTCAATGCTAAGGGCATCTTCTATGAACCCCATAAATTTAGTAGGGTTTAGCTCCTTAAGGGATGCAACAACTAGTTCAATAAGTTGGGATACCACCAATCTCTTTATAGTTTACTTTGTAGCCTCATGGTCCCTTGGTTTTCTTACTATCTTCTAAACAAATAACTCAAGAAACTTATCATTGTGGCTATTGGACTCATTTATAATCTTTTCTTTGATAATATTCCTCTCTACATCTTCCTCTACATCCCCTTCGAGTGGAAATATCTCATTTTTCTACTCATCAATCGAACCCTTCTTGCAATCACATTTTCAATCCAAGATCGATATAAACTGTGAAGAGCCAGCTATCATCATTAAAGCCAACTTCAAAAGACAAGTTCCCCAATGGGTTGGAAAGGAATTTATAATAGAAATTTGTTCTCCATCTAATTGAAACATCATTTTGTTCTTCTAAGATGCAGTCAAGAAGGATAGGCAATCTCCAGCTCTTCCTCATGAGGAAGATTTTTATGCCACCTTTTGATTCCAATTAAAACCATTCCATACCTTGGGATCATAGTCAATTATAGTTTTCACATTCTAAACCATAGAATGGTTTGATAGGAAGTTAGCTTTTGTGTTCACTTCTCTCAACACATATTTAATTATGTACTCAAAATATTTAAGAATCTCTTCTATACATCGTCAACCCACATCCTCAACTTCCAACTTGGTGAAATTATTGATATGATAGCGCACATGAAATTCATTGAGTGACCTTCTATGTCCAACTTTAGAAGTCCTTTTTCCTTGCTTAAAGTCAAACTAGGCAAAAGGACGAAAAATTCCACATCATTATTTGGGCCATTGGATAGCTTGATAAAGCCTCCCCTAATCAACTTGTTGTTGTCATATCTAATGATGAACCTTATACTAGATGGTCCTGCATTCCACCTCAAGGTTCTCTCAAAGTTTAATTTGAGGTGACCTCTAGGAAGAAAAATCTACTTCACCACAACCTGAGCCTCTTTGTTAATGGTAGTTTCCACCTTTGGCAGTTTATGGTGCAGTAAATTTTTTTCCATATGATCATCCTAAGAGGAGAAGTTATCTAGTAATTTGAATGTTACATAGACACTCATATGTTCACTCACTATGATTTCGGTTTTATTTAGTATTTTCTTAAGGCTAGCCTCTATACTATTAAAAAATTGACTATTCCTCTCTTTCCATATAGTCCATATTATTTTATCGGAATGACATACTATAAACCCTCTCAACATGTCTACTTGGAGAGTAGGCCAAGATACAAAAACATCTTTGAGCCTAGTTGGCATAGGACTGTAGTAATTCATTTTCACCAAAGAGAAAAGCCTATATTATTGCGCTATATCACACTACACAAAAGGATGATCAAGAGTCTACTCATGTCTATAACACATTGGCCATCTGAAAGGCCCTATAAAGTCCCATTTTATTAATTGATCACTCGTGAGTAGCCCATTTTAAACCCTTACTAACATCAGGGGACCCCTTACTAACACCCAAGGCAACCTACTTAAGCCCAGTTTTGGCCTTTTTGTTGGGATGGGGGGAGAAATTCCCATCCAGACTATCAGTATCCCAACCCTCCAACTCTGAATCCTCACTATCATCAATCTCTTCCGCGAAAAAGGGAGGGGGCTTCCTAGGTTTCTCAGAAGCCCTCAACTCAAATTCTCATAGATAAGAGATATTAATCCTTGGTGTAACATCATATTCACATGGGAATTGTCCTTAAAATCAAAAATACTAGCACTCAAAGAAGACAACAAATAGAATAGAAAAGAGATTTTCTCATTGTGGAAAAAATGGTTAAGGAGCACAAAATGATACCCATAGGTTTTAGTAAATTTTTCATCCAAAGTGAAGAATTCCATAATCGCCCTCAAGAGCCCCCTCCAAATGGGATTAATCTAATGTGGCTTGAAATGGGTCTTGTTCACCTTAACTAGGTGCTCACACTCCTTGTCTTTATTTGGGGAACTTCTTCACAACAACATCAAAGATCTTTCTATCTCTGTAAAATTTTATCCCCTCCATAGACATACCTGTCACTTCAGCTATAATCCCTTCATTAATCTCTGTAACCCTACCGAATAGGCTCACCTTACCATTCTTCCACCCCTTCACAAACTATCTGGTAATACTCTGGTTGTGCCCATGTAGATTTTCCAGGAAAGGCGTCATGCCCCCTGATGCAACTTGTGCCAAATGGTTGCTAAATAAAATAAAAAATGATAAAATTCTTATGACCATGTATAGATTAAATAGGGCACTCATTGAAACCATGGTAAATGACTTACCTTGAAATTTTTCATAATTATTTATTTTGTCAACAATGTTGCCAAGGCCATCCACAAAATTAAGAGCAACCATAAACCATCCTTTGGCGTTGATGTTCATGTGGTGTCAAACACTGAAATTGAGCATGAGAAGGGGTCGGGTGAGATGGCCACGAATTGGCGTGATCTTCATGTTCCTGATGATGACCCATAATATTGGCCCTCTAAGGAAGAGGGACTCCCCTAGAAGGGTACTCCTAGCACTAATAGTAGTAGAAAAAGTAAATCCCACCCTAGATTTAGAGCTAAAAAGTATAAAACCCCACCTTTGAAACTGGAAGAGATGATCCATAATATCTCTAAATAGCAAAAGGTGGGGAAAGCGATGGATACAAAAGAAAAAGGGGAAGATGATATTCAATTAGATACACCCCTTAATATGGACTAGATGGAACCCAGAAATAGTAAAAATGATGAAATGGATATCGATATTCTTTTTGATAATTCCACCACTAGCCAAGAGAAGTTTTTCCATTGGGTAATTAGCAAAATTATTTTTATCAAATAGGGTATAAAAGAGATCATCAACACCTTCACCGAGAACCTCATGCCGAATAAAACTACTAAGCTTTTCAAAATGACCTAGAAATTGACTCAAGATGTGAAGGTCATGAAAATTGAGGATGAAGCTAGAATTGTCAATTTGGAGAAGGGTATGGATGAGCTAAAATGTAATCTCAGGGTTTTATTAGATATTAGCAAAGAAGCCATGAACAACAGCCCTAAAGGCATGAAAAATATGAATGAGGAGGAGGTGGAGGATTCCCTTGATGATTAGGGTCATAGCGGAAGTAGTCTCTACCTCCTCCACCATCGTGATGGCTATGTTGCTTGGAGGTTTGTCATAATTGTGTTGTATCAAAATTTTATTGAAGTTTGGTACCCTCTTGAGAAAGTCTCAAGAAATGAGCATTGGCATTTTTTCTAATAATTTCATCAAAGAGTCTGTTAAATTTTGGATTATATTATGCTCTTTCTATATCTTCTGGAGTTGGAGTGTTGGGTTTTTCATCATTAGTGTCTCCTCTAAATGCCTCATGTAAATCGTTCAGGTTTTATTCCTCCTCTTCAACTTTTGGTTGTCGATTTCTCATTGATCTTGTTTGAGCCATGGTTTTGAAAGTTGATGTTTGAGCCATGGTTCTTCATCATTAGTGTCTCCTCTAAAGGACTCCTTTGATCATGCGATTAAAGTGGATTTTTGAACATTAAGTGATCATTATTAGATTTTTTCTGGCTCATGTCCCTCAATTTTGATTTCTCCTCTATCGATAAGATCCTAAACAAGATCTTTTAGCTGATGGAAATTGCTTGTTTTATGTCGTCTTCCTTAGTAAAATTCACAATGTTCATGATCTAGCCACCATAGCGGCTTGAATTGAGGCTCATAATTGGATGTTTTTGATAAGGTCACAAGATTAGAGGATAATAATTGGTTTAAGATCGTTTCAATAGGTTCCCCTAAGGGTGTATATGTGCATTTTGGTAAGTATTTTTGTTGATTTTGTTTTTGTTCCTCTTGTTGTGTATTGCGACCTTGATTTTGTTGATTATGGATGGTTTTGTTGTTAGGAGGGGGTTTTTTCCTACAAACCTGACCACGGGTTGTGTAATTTTCATTGTTCTTGCGTCCACTATCCCATCATTGACAATGTTCTTGTTTTTGTTCCAAAATTTTGGTTTCTCGCTATTGTAGTGTGGACGAGGACCATCTTTCTTTTCATTATAAATTTTGGTAAGTCCCTTTTAGATGAAGTCTCTTTCACATTTGAGCCCTTGAGTTATTATTTCTTCAACGGATTCTATGCTCTTCATGTCGAAATGAAATTCCATTTCATCATTTAAGCTGGAAATGAAAATTTCCACTAGTTCTTACTCAGGTAGATGAAGGAAGCCTCTTCTATATAGTTGTCTCCATAGTTGTACGAAAGTTGAGAACAAATCCCCTAGTTTTTGTTTTGTGTTGCACAAATCTGCCACGGTGACATCACGTTCTATGTTGTGTGCATAATGAGCAATGAATTTTTGGACCAGTTCTTCAAATGTTCTAATACCACTTGGTAGTCGTGAAAACCATTGTGTGGTTGTGCCTCCCAAACTTTGAGGAAAGAGGCACATCAGACATGTGTCCTCATAGGCCACCTCTAAGCAAGTGGAGTGAAATTATTGCACATGATCCCTAGGATCTCTTTTGCCTCTATATTTTTAAAATTTGGGTGTTTTGAACCCTTGGGGAAAAGGTGGCATAAGTATGTTCCTATCAAAAGGATAGGGACAAATTTTGTTAAGTAAGAATCAATTGGTCTTCACACCATTATTCAATAATTGGGTAATATTTTCTACTTGTTGCCTCAACATGTCTATTACTGAAGGAGGAGGAGGAGGTGGAGGATTCCCTTGATGACTAGGGTCATAGAGGAAGTAGTCTCTACCTCCTCCACCATTGTGATGGCTATGTTGCTCAAAGGTTTGTCATAATTGTGTTGTATCAAAATTTGATGGAAGTTTGGTACCCTCTTGAGAAAGTCTCAAGAAATGAGCATTGACATTTTTTCTAATAATTTCATCAAAGAGTCTGTTAAATTTTGGATTATATTATTCTCTTTCTATATCTTCTGGAGTTGGAGTGTTGGGTTCTTCATCATTAGTGTGTCATCTAAAGGTCTCATGTAAATCATTCAGGTTTTATTCCTCCTCTTCAACTTCTGGTTGTCGATTTCTCATTGATCTTGTTTGAGCCATGGTTTTGAAAGTTGATGTTTGAAAAAAAAATGACTATGAGTTTGTGAGGAAATGTTTGATGGAAGACAAGTTTGGTGAAATGTATGGTGGAAGATAGATCTCTAATACTGAAGGTTGGATGTCAATAGAGTTCTTTGTGAGTTGATTTTGTGTTTTTGAACAATTTGATGCGATGAGGTATAACAAGGTTTGAGATGTGTTACAATCCAAGCTACCTAGTAATGAGAGGATGAACTCATAAACTAGTTTTAACCTATCTTAGATGTGTAGAAATGCCTCTTAGGATGATTGATCCTAGATGTAGAGACACCCTAAAAGTGATTTGTTGGTTTGTTTAAGCAATATCTAAAATGACTAAGGACAAGACCTCTTTGTGTTTAGGTTTGAGTGAATTTGTGATGTTTGGATGTGAAAGTGGATAGAATATGTGTCTTAATAAAATTCTTCCATTATGAAGGGGGTTTCTACTTCTTCCTCTCGACCTTCATTGTATGTGATATAGATTTGAGGAAAGAAAGAAGGATTGATCTTGCCCCCTTTGTTCTTGTGATAATCAAAAGCTCTATACTGAGTGAAGCCTCTATTTCTAAATGACTCTTTGTCAAATTCATTGAATTTACCCTAAAGGTACAAGTGCATATGACTCAAGAATACTCTATGTGAGAGAAAGAGTTGTCTGTTGATATAGAAAAATTTCCTTTACCTGATAAAAGCCTTTGAACCAATTTGTCCATTCTTCAATTTGGTCTTTTGATGAAGATTTAATTTTCTCAAGATATGAGTGATGGTCATACAAACTAATACTTTTTTTGAAACTTGTTAATGTCGTTTTGTTTATCAATGTTGATGTAGATTTGTTGTCAATGTTTATGTAGATTTGTAGGATGGATACTTTGTTTCAATTATTTTAAATCCGTTGACAAGAAGACACAACAAGGACACAAGAACACTAATCTTGCCCCTTTTCAATGAAGGCACAATAGGTGTGGGTCTAAATCAACCCAATCATGAAATTTTAGATCCTTCATAAATGTATGTTATGTTCCCAAAGCCTAAAGTTGGCCCAAATTGTTACTGGTCTGAAACAAGATGAAGACAACTCAAACACATTTTTTTAAAACCAAAGGAAAATGAATTCTTTTTATCCAACTTGAAAAGCTAGAAAGAAATCAAACTCCTAATTCTAACTCCTCCAATCCTGCAAGAAATGGTTAGTGACCTGCAAGAAGAAAAGTTAATGAAATGTCAAATCTTTTAGTGGGCTTCCATAAGCCTAAGTTTAATTTTTTATTTTCTTTAGGTTACAATTATTTTTTTGAGCTCTTTGTTACAAACGTGCTACTCTGTGAGAACACAGAAGTGCTACTTCGGACAACAACACCGAACTACTCACAAAAGCACAAAACAAATAACAACAATGCTAAAATATTAACAAAAGCTCTAATTTAAAATGTTTGACAAAGTTAAAAAATTGATAGAGAGAGAGCGCACAAGTGCTATATTATTACAACAATGTTAGTTAATGAAAAAAAGAACTAAAACTCTATCTAAAGCGCTAAAACTCTAATGAAAGCCCTAAAACTCTAACTAACATGCTAAAACTAGTCTGACAAGGGCACAAAAACACAAAACAAAAGCACTAAAGCACAACCTATGTGTGAAAATTATAAGAAAAACACAAAAAAAAAGTCAGATTGAATAATCAAAAGGTTGCATGTTCGGTTCACATCGCGTTCACCAAAGGACAAAAGAGAAGTTCAAATGTTAATATGTTAGTCATAACCAAAACGAAACACAAATGAACTTAAAATACTTAACATTCACATCAAGAAAGATATAAAGCAAACAACAAGAAGCATACATAATGAAAAAGGGAAATAAAACCCCCAAGATGCTCGCCAAAATTCTCATAGATGCTCCTCCCTTGTTCCTCTCCTCTCCAAGTCCCACATGAGTGTAGCTCTCAACTTTTTGCACTGTTCATGGATGTCTTATGAAGATTCAAGATGGTTGTGAAAATGACAACAAGTGCTCATGCAAGTGTAAATAAGTTACTATGAGAAAGCACCTGATTAGTCTATGTAAATTTTAGTAAAATAACAATACTATTGCTCTCTTAAGAATGACTATAAGTTTGATGCACAAAGCCTTCTGATTTTGAAAATGAAGAATAAGAGCTCTATTTATAGAGGAAATAGGGAAATGGATGGTCAAGATTGAATAATCTTAACAAGAGCTATGATTGATGGGTTTGTGATCCATGTGATGGAGTTCAACGCAATCCCATGATGACAAATGTCAACAAGAGATGGCTTGAGAGGAGAGGGAAGAAGCATTAAATGCTTGAGATGACAAGAAGGTTACCTTGGGAGTGTTTGGTTAGCCTTGAGTTAGTGAATAAAAATTTTATCCAATGAATAATGTCTTTATGCAATGGACAAACTCTTGTGCAAGAGTTAGTGAGGATAACCATGGTCAAAACAATGAATTATTGAAGAGACACATGAGTTAAATGAGGGTTGAGCTAGAGGGAAAGCCTCTAACCATGTGGACAAGTTGAGCTAGCCATTAATGGCCATGTAAGAGCCATAAATGGTTATGCAAGAACCATTAATGGTTTGGAAGACTTTTACAGGTTAACTTGTTGAAGGATAGAAAGCCTTTAATGCATTTTAAAGACTTTGAGGCTTTGAGAAGTGAGTTCTCTTTTCTTAGGAATGTGACAATAATTAGGGAGGGGTATTAGGCTAATTAGGAATGGATTAGAAGAATTCATAAGGGGATTAGTGAACAAGTGGATTTGGTTGGTGAGAGACAAATAGGATTTTATTTAAAATTAAATTCATTTATTTCAACTAAAATTATGCAACTTGCATTTGTAGGAGAATGCAAGTGTGGGGAGGGGAAGGGGGGGAGTTTAGAGATTTAAATAAATATTTATTTAAATGAGAAAAGGGGTTTTTAATTAAACAAATATGCTTTATTCATTTAATTGATTGTTAGAGTATGGTTTAATGAATTAATTTAAATAAATTCAATAATTTATTTAATTAATAGGAGAAGAGGTTTAAGATGAATTAATTAAATATCAAATTAATTAATTGTTGATTGATGGTTTAAATAATCAAATAAAGACTAAATATTCATTTAATTAATTATAACATAATTTTAATGTTGAACAATAATTATAACATAATTTTAATGTTGAACAATAATTTTATTGTGACAAGCCATAGCAGAAGAAGAGAAAAAGAAAACAGAAACATGTATGCAGAAACCAATCTAGAATAGTTTAGATATTTATAAAGTTTAAATGATTCATATTAGATATATTTAGACAAGTTTCCAAGATTTGTAGGAGATAATCTGATTCCAAATTTTGACGAGGAAAAGACTATGATTGTTTACAAATGGAAATCTAGATTTTTTTAATAATTGAAAAGAAAATTTTCAAAGAATAATTTAATTTATATATTTTAATCTACTTATTTGATTATCAATTAGGAAAAGACTACATAGGCCAATTAATAGCAGCAATATCACAAAAATAGTGTATTTTAATCCCTTTATTTGATTATTCTATAATATATTATATTATTAGTTTTTCTTTTTAAGTTTATATTGATGTACTACTTTGCCTGAAATGCTTCTCTCCTCATTATTGGTGTCATTAAACCGCTTCGAATTGAACTTGAAAACTTAGAAATAGAGAAGCTTTTGTGAAATTGATCCACAAATTTTCATTATAAGATAGATTTGATAAATTAGCAAAAATGTTATATTTTTTTGGTGGCTGTTAAAACATAATATACTTGAAAATTATTTTACATGAAAAAAATTGTAGTTTATTCAAAACCTGATTGCTTGTCTTTAATTTAAATATAAATTTTGTTTTTATTTACTATTTCTTATTTCTACACTATTTTACTATCAAATAAATAATTATGGTATTATAAAGAGACATGTAATATGTTGGCAATTTTTTTATTTTATTGAATTTGTGTATGATTCACAATACTAATTATTTCATTTTAATTAGTTTATTAATTTTAAAAAGAGTAGATATCCTTGTTTTTAAAGAAATATAATACATTTGTATCAAATAAATTTTAGGTATTCAATTTTTTCCTATTTCACTTAGAAAAAATTAAATAAGTTATTTAGAAATTAAATTATATTATAAATAAGATAATAATTAAAAAAAAATCTTAATTTATTGAAATGATTGAAAGAATATGAATTTAATTTGATGTGTGATTTATAGATTTTTTATTATAGGTTTTTTTTTATTATTATATTAACAAGGAGAAGACCCTAAACCTATAAATCATCAAAATCAAAGTAGAACATCAAAAGAACTAGCATCAAATAACCAATTAAGAAAGCATAACTTCTATTCCTCTGAAATAATAAAAAATTTACATGACTCTATAACTACACATACTAATATCAACTAACCACTACCTTTCAATACTAATACTAACTAACCACCACCTTTCAAGTATTATGAGTATGTACAAGACTAAGAACTATAACAGTATAGATAGTCGTCATAAAAGCCTGATTTAAAAGTCTGATTTAAGTGTCATGTAAGCCTCATACTATCATATAGACTAACTCCTTCATCTACTATCCTAAGTAGAGTGTTAAACAAAACAAAAACTAAGCATAATAGTTTAATCATTATTGATCATACTCCAATTTGGTTGAAGCCTTTAAAGCTGACTCATCCAGATATCCTCCTAATTATTGTTACATCTTCTATACTTTTATATACATAATTTCTACTTTATTGGTTATGTAGGATAAGATATGAGACTATGCCATTTCTTTGTTATGGTAAAAATTTTCTTAAGATTTGAAAACTTATAGGCTATTTATTGATGCTATATTCTTTTATTTATTGTTTAATTGAATTCAAATAATAGATTGTTAAAAAAAAAAACTATTATTATTATTTAAGTTTGTCATTATAATATCATTCAATTTTTTTAAAAATCATATATTATTATTTTCATAACTAAAAATATGAATTATAATAAATATTTTAATAAGCAAAAGATTCAAAATGCTTCAGGAAAAAAAACCAAACTTTATCAAAACACTTTTAATCTGTCATATGCTCACGTTGACTAAAAGATGTAACCTAGTCAGTTAGGAAATTCAAGATTGATCATGAAAATTATAGGTAAAGCTAAGAGAGATTTGTAATCTTTTAAATAATAGAGGTCAATAGTAGAGATTGAAAGTTAAATGGACGGCTAGAATTAGGTTGATTGGGTGGTTGGAAAATGTAGTATGAAGAAAAGGTGTTGAATTATTAATTTAAACAATTAATTTTTTAGAAGAAGGTTGGGTGGTTATGGATGGCTACAAAGGCAATTTAAGACTTAGAAAAACTTGAATGGTTACATTTTGTCGGGTTAAGAATAAATATGGATGTATTAGTTTAGAGAATTAATTTTTAGGAATCACATTTATTATTAAATCTAACATTACTTCATAATAGGGTAGATAATGTGATATTTCATTTCAATTTTAAGGATAATATTTTTTATTTTTTCTTGATCCATATTCTTACATGTGTATGATATTTATCATCTCTCATAAGAGACCTTTAAGAAAGAAATGAATTATTTTTCTTGATTGGTCAATTAGTTAACTTATGATTCTATTTCATTTGAATCAAATATTGTGAGTTCAAGTAACCAAACAACATTTGTAGTGTTTAACTAAATATGTAATACATTACACTTTTTCTAATGTAGATCGGATCTAAACATATTATGTCATTGCATATAAAGAGGTTAAGAACAAGTAAATCAACTATCTATTTTGCCTAACTTTGAGAAGTTGTGTTCAAGGTTACTTTTTAGCCCAATCATAAAGTCCAAGGTTATAAGCTTGATGAACATGTAATAACAAATCTATTATATTTTTTTAAAACAAGGCACTTAAAAAAAAATCCCTTAGACAGTACATGTTTCATTATACTTGGCCAACCTAGTGAAGGCTCTAGGTGCTTGATGAGGATATATATGCAATACAAAATTAGTTACATTGTGAGGATCTGAGTGGTCATTGTAGAAGTTTTGATTAATAAAAGAGGCATAGGCCTATACAACTACATAACCAGAGTGAAACCAAGAGCACATGAAGGATGTGCAACCAGCAAAAAATCCCGACACCAAAATGCAACAAAAACACAACAAGGCAAACAAAGAGCAAATAACTACACTTAGAGACCTGCAAAATAGAGAAGAACTGAAGCAACCACGAAACACAAAACAACCACACAACACAAACACAATGAGATGGTCTAGATTACATGGGGGTACCCTTTTCCTACCAATCTTGGCACAAACTAAGAACCTTATCAGAAAAAGACACTTTTTTACTCGACCTAATTGCAGAGCTAGAGGAGACCAACATAGAATCAAGGGTGACTTCAACCAAAGATGTAGTGAGGCCAAAGCGTATGGCTAGGAACTCCATGTGTTTCCTTTTCTTTGCCCTTTTCCTTTCCAGCTTGTCCTGGATAGCCTATAGGGAGGCATTTTGCTTACTAGCCGCATTCTTGCAAGTAAGGTTGACCTACACAATTTTCCTTTTAAGGGCCCCTTGGCTTTTCTTGAACTCTTTCAATTCGATCTTGGTCCTTACCATTTTTATCTTGGAATCCATATCATCAATCTTTCTGTCCACCTTCTCCCATAGCCCCATGATGCCAACAAGATCATTAGCAGTTCTCTAGACTTCGTCCTCATCCCAATCCTCCACCCAAGTGTTAGCCCTGGTCTTTGCCTTACCTACCACCTCCAACCTATTGATATTTTTGATGGCCACATTCATTTGTGCAAAGAGCCATCTTAATAGGTCATCCTGTCTTTGCACATCCTCATGCAGGTCCTTAATAGTTTTAGTAAGAACCGAGATATAGCTCAGAGGTTTGGTAAAAGTAGTTCGAAAGGAGGGTTTATGGGGGAAAGACTAGGGTTAGCACTAGTTTTAGCAAGGGACCAATTTGATCCCATTATGTTTGAGGAGTCTGAATCATCCAAGGAAAGAGACTCAAAGATAGAGTCTTCAACAATTTTCACATTTTGTTGCATTTTAGGCTGAGAATCGACATCCTAGTCTATTTTTGTTGGCAGTAATGGCCTTAAATTTGGGCATTTTAGCAATGTTTTTCCTAGTGGGCATTTTAAAACCCAAATGAGATACTTCTCTAGAATTAGAGGGAGTAACATTAAGATCCACATATAAATTACGATCATAGGTGGAACCAATCTCAACAAAGGTGAGCCCACTAGAAGGGGATAAAGCCAGGTGGAAATCATATAATCTAAAAATGAGGCCCTAATGGAGAGGGGGTTTACCATGAAAAATGGATTTAGAAATAGTCTGAGACAAAGAGGACATAAACTAGAATGGAAAACTCATTATTACCTCATGGCGGAGATGATTTAAAATACGGAAGATCTACAGATGGAACCTTCTTTTTGTTCCATCCAAGGTGAAGTACTCCATGAACAAAAGGGCTACCTCCTTCCAAATTATTGGTAGTTCATCCCCATTATAAGAACTTTGAATCTTGGAAACCCCTTCCCTAGGTTGAAAGAAATAATTAAAGCCCTCTTTATAATTCCCTTTGACCCAGTCACCCTCACAATGGTCTCCATAGAAACCACAAAGCTGATACTGCCAATCTTCACAACACCATTATCCCAGGCCTAAAAAAACACAATAGTGAGCTTAGCATTGTGGACTGTCATCCCCTCCACATAAGTATGCAAATTTGTTTGAATCACCTAATTCCAAAGCTCTCCATTATTCTCAAAATTTTTAGCATTCATTGGGTTTAGTCTGAATTAAATCACCATCCATATCCATAGAAAAGGAAACCAGGTTGAGAATGTGAAAAGCCTATAAGAATACAGTGGTAGGTCATACTAACAAAGTTTAAATCCTACTAGCTTAACCAACAAGAAAAGGAAAAGGTGAGAAAGATAAGTACCAAGAGAGAAATATTAGGATTATTCATCATTAATAGGCAAGTCCTTCAAATTTTATTTTTTTTTTTAAAAGGGTAAAAATTTATTAATTCAAAAATAACAATTACAAAGTAACACCAATGAGCACCCCCTAAAGGGCCAAATCTATCACATCTTGTCCTCTTGAACAATACTTTCTAGATATTGATCATACTCCTGAGGAAAATGGCCCCAATCTCCAACATCTCAAACCATCAAGCCCCTCTCAAGCCCACTTGGATAAACAATCATTTGTCCTATTCCACTCCTAGGAAACATAACGAAAAGAAACAAACTCCAAGGAGTCATGCAAACTAAGAATTTGACTTCCCACCACTACCAAATGCCAGTCAACATCGTCCATCTTCTATCTATTCCACATATCGACAACCACTTGAGAATCTGAGTCACAAATAATCTTTCTCCAACCAAGCGCACACCCCCTTACAAGAGCTAAGAAAACAACAAGAGCCTCCATGTAATTATTAGTTTGATGTCCCTTATACTTTAATAATAGAAAGACAACATTACCATAGTTATCGTTGTCAACTCCTCCAATACTAGTATGCCCTGGGTTTCCTATAGAAGAACCATCAATATTAACCTTAAGAATTCCCAAAGGTGGAGGAGACCACTTACCATGGTGATGAACCTTCTTCTTAGCATGTCTACACCTTCCCTGATGCCTCTTGATGGGAACATCTCCATAATTCACACCAAAAATCTTCAAATTTTGGACCACATTAAAATCTCCAGTGTTAACTATCTTTGAAAGATCACACTTAGCCCTCATAGTTTCCTGTATCATATGCATAACCTACAACCAAAATTTCTCCACCAACATCCTCTTGTCTTGAAAAATTATTCAATTTCTTTCAAGCCACAATTGCCAAATAATGAAGCAGGGCCCAATATCCCATGCTACCTTAAGAAATGAAGTCTTACCATGAGGTCTACCCAAAATGCTCTAGAAATTAACCATAGAGATGGAATGAACACAAGAGTGCCTCCAAATACCCCACCACCAATGCCAAAAATTTCTAGTAAGAGAACACTGAAAAAAAAAAAAAACAAGGGCTAACTTCTCACTTTTTCCACATCAAACACACATAGAAGGTCCTTGAAATCCTCAATTCTAGCCCAACATCAAGGAAAAAATTGCACAAAGAATGCAAATGTGGAAATTGAGCTAGAATAGGACAGAAACCATCCTAGGAGTCCTTAAAAAATAAATCATCAACACCTTTATTACAAATCAAAAATAATCCTTTGTTAACTAATTGAGCTCACCTCTTGAGAGTATGCCAAATCATAGATCCACTTCCTAGAAGATTGTAATGAGGAACTTCCTTGTCATCCACCCACTCCCAAATATTTTATGTTAAGGATTTTAGACCAACTTTGATTTTGACTGGTACACCATCTCCAAAAACAATTAGAAGCTAGAGCCTAGCTATTCATTCCTGCATTGCGGAAGCTGAACCCTGCATCCTACTTTGACCTACAAATAGAATCCCATTTGACCAAACTCCATTTTGATGAATGTAAATTACATGTCATTAAAAATTGTTTGGAAAGAGCATAAAAATAATTAATAAAGCTTGTTGGAGCTATCTACACAAAACACCTATTAATAGGGAGCACCTGGATCACATATTTCAAAAGAGTCACTCTACTAGTTGTTGAAAGCCATCTATTAGTCCAATGGATAACCTTATGTTGTAACTTATGTAAAATCTCCTACTAGATCCCTCCATGTAGTCGACCTGGCGAAAGAGATAATCCAAGATAGATAAAAGAAAGGTTTTCAATTGTAAATATCAAAATTCTAGCTATCCTGCCATGAATGGGAACATGATTACCAAAAAGGAAGATTAAGGTATTATCTTCATTGAACTTTTGTCTCGAGACTTTCAAATAAATTTCAAGAGTATTTATATAGTTGATAGCTTCACTAATTATGGCAACACCCATAAGAGCAATATCATCGAAAAATTAAAGATGGGAAGAGGAAGGTATGTCATGACCTCAATTCCAACCTTGGAGCAATCCCTGTGTAACTCTAGACTTGATAAACCTTCCCAAACCTTCATTCATTAAAATGAAAAGGTAGGGGGAAAGAGGATCACCTTGCCAAAGACCTCTCGAGGCACTAAATAACTTTATAGGTTCACTATTAAGAAGAACCAAAAAAGATGAGGAGGTGATGCAACTCATCACCCATCTGATCCAATTAATGCCAAACCCAAAGACATTAAGCACTTTATGTAAAAAAGTTCATTTGACTCTATCATAAGCTTTAGCTATGTCCAATTTTATAAACATCTCCTTCTCCTTAGAGACAACCATAGAATGCACAACTTTTGTTGCTATTATAATCCCATCAAAAATTTAACTTCCAGCAACAAAGCCTCCTTGCTCCTCAAAGATTAATCTACCCGAGCATGGCTTAAGCCTTTCTGCAATCAGCTTTGTGATCATTTTCTAGACCACATTACACAAGGCTAGAGGTCTAAAAGAGTCAAGGGAGTTATCTCTTTTCTTTTTAGGAATAAGTGAAATGAAATTAACATTCAAAGCTCTGAGCATCTTCTTATTTCTAACGAATTCCTACACCACCTCGAAGAGATCCAACTTAATAATATCCCAAAACTCATGATAAAATTCTATAGGGAAGCCATCTGGTCCTGGAGCCTTACCCTTTTTCATGCCAAAGACAATTGCCTCAACCTCATTGAATGAAATAGGTCTAATAAGATCATAATTCATCTCATTAGAAACTAGGGGAGGAATACAATCCAACACCAATCTTTCCTCCTCACAAACTACAGCTGAATCCTTAATGAATAAATTTACCAAAAAACTAATAGCCTCCTGAGCAATTTCCCTATGACAGGATAAGTGAACTCCCTTAGAGGAAATGAGAGAAGTAATAGAGATACCGCTTCTTCTATCTTTAAGCGTATTGTGGAAAAAATTTGTGTTTTTGTCACCCTCTTGTAACCAATACACTCACGCCTTTTACTTCCAAAAAATCTCCTCCCAAAGTTTCCATTCCTCTAAATCATGCACTACCGCAACTTCTCACTATATAAATCTTCAAATAAACCATGATCCCTAATTTGATAGGTAATAAAGTCAACTCGAGACTGAGCAATCCTCTTTTCCATGAGTATGTTACCAAAGATCATCCTATTCCACCTTTTCAACTTATGCTTAACAAATTGCAACTGCTTGTAAAAAGAGTACATTGTTTCTCCCTAGGCAAGTCTCCCTTCACTCTACCAATCAATCATGAAGTGATGAAGAAATGCATCATGAAGCCATATGAGCTGAAACTTAAAAGAGGGCTTCTTAGGAACATTAAGTTTAGCTACAAAAAAGTTGACTAGCCAATGACCAGATCATGACTAATCCAATATCTCTGAACTAGGGTTCTAGCTATCCCCCATTGAAAATCAAGAGACCAAGAATCTATCTAAATTTTCTGCTATAGCTTCCTCGCCACGCCTTCTATTATTCCATGTAAACATACCATTAAAGGTTTTAACATCTACTACCCTTAAAAACTCCATATTGTTCTTTAGAAGATCAACAGCAACACCAAGCCTGGGGGTTCCCCCCCTTTTTTCTTCTTAACATAAAATTGCATTAAAATCACCTACCAAGATCCAAGGGAAGAAGGGAGCAAGAGAACAGACCAATCCTATCTATTCCCAAAGTAATGACTTCCCTAGAAAATCGGTTGGAGCATAAACATTAGTAAACACTTGAGGTCGGCCGGCCAAACATAGAGTAAACACCATCAGAATTTGAAACCATGCTTCTGAAGCCCAATAAATTTTGCCAATTAAATAAAATGAAGCTAAGGACATTATCCACTTATCTCCAAAACCACAACACTAGAAAACATAATGCGAAGAAATGTGAAGTGCACATTTCACACAAAAATACTATCAAATACTATTACACACTAGTGAATGCAACTTCCTTAGCACAACAAACTAAAGCACCAAATCCCAAATCTAGCATCTCTAAATATTTCTTAACAACATATCCAACCCACATGAATAGATATACAATACAAAAGATATGTAGAGAAAATCTTTCAGCATAACTACATAAAATACTCAATATCAACTATACCAACCAGCCACTAATCACAATCAAAGCATGTTGACATCAATGACAACACATAAACAATTCATTCTGATAAAATTTGTAAAACCCATCACCATGTATGTCCTCTCTATTCAAGAGGCCCCAATTTCATCAAAAGATTTTAAATGATCCCTTTGGGGAAACCTTTTGTGATAATATCTACTAGTCATTCCTTAGTTTTAAGATATTCCAACTACAACTCTTTATATACTACCTTTTCTCCTAGGAAATGATACTTAATTGTAATATCAGGTTTATCCTCTAATGTATTACTTGATTGTTTGAAATGTTAATAGCACTAAGTGGTGTTTAGAAATAAACTAAATGAGGAGGGTAGAGTGATTAGAAAGAATGCCAAACTAATATGCAAGGGGTATGCTCAAGGAGAATTACCTTTCAATTTTTAATTGTGAATAAATATGATATTTTATGGCTAAGTGTCACTACAAGGAGTCCAACAATGAAAGTTAAGGGAATAGAAAAAATAATTTCAACAAAAAGAAGTTTGACAAGAATCGGGATTTGTTTTTCTTTACAAATGAGAATAGTGGATCATTTGATGAAGAAGAAGACAAAATCAATACCAAAGGTAGTGGTGATAGAGGTCTATTCATGGAATTGGAAACATTAAATGATAATACCAAAATGAGAATAAATGATGAAAATTATGATTGCTATGTAATAAAAGAACTATTCTTTTCTAAGATAAAAGAACTAAAGAGGAGACTACATGAGGAAGTAAAAAAATCTAGAAATTTTTCATAAATTGGACAAAGTAGAGAAAAAAATCATTCAACAAGAGATTTAAATAGAGGAAGTAAAAAATTATTGAAGAAGTATTGACAAGAAAGTTGTATTATAAAGACAAGGACAGGGAGAAATTAAAAGCACATAACATTGCATTAAGAGAAGAGCTTGGAATAGAAAATAATCAATTGAAGATGAAGTTTGAAAAGAGTACAAAGATGCTAGATAAAATAATTGGAAGTCAAAGATCATCGCAAATCAAAACCAGCTTAGGTTTCACTAAAGAACTAAAAGGAAAAAAACATCGACCAATTTGAGAAACTACAAACACCAAGCATAGAAGAGAAATGATACGAAATTTCAAAATTAGAACAAGTTATGATGATTGAAGAGAGAAAGAAGGTGAAGAATGGTTCAATTCAATTTTGAATGCAAAATAGAAGTTCCAAAGGCAAGAACCTAGAGGATTGTAGTAAAAAAATAGATCAATTTAGATATAATATTTTAAATGATTAATTTTTAAAATTGATCTTAAAATTTAATTTTCTTCTACTTAATTTTCCAAGAAAAAATATTTAAATTTGTATTTCACTACTTGTTGTAATCAAGACCCGCTCTCTTGACCTTAATACTTGCATTAATTCTAAAAATACAAACCTATGATCTAAACTACCCAAAAAGTCATTGTGAACCAATAAGCATAGTGGGCTAGTAGGTGTTATAATTCAACTAGAAAAATTCACTTTGAGATTTCAAACACTTGAAGACAACGACCCACCTAGATTTCAAAGCGCACAAGAGAAGTAACGCAATCATCTAACATGGATTTGAAATTTGAAAACAAAAATTTCATTAATAAATCAATAAACGATGTCATTTACAATTTTAAATTCTAATTTATTAATATTATAAATATAAGATAAAAAAATTACATATTAACAATAAAACAATATTTTCTGTAATGACCATTTAATTTTTATCTCGTCATCTTTTATAAGTTGGACTATTGATAACATTGAAATTTATTTAATATATAGTATATTGTAATATAAATAATACAGCTATTTTCATTTAGAGATTTTCTTGTTTAGATTGATTATGAAAGAGATGAATTCCTTGATTTTTCAATGCTTTGCTAAAATCAGCTAATTTAGTCTAATCTTCAATAAAAATATGTCTTACTTAATTAAAGAAACATAGAACACTACCAACTAGTTTCAATAGATGTATAGTAGAATAAATTCTTTATTTTTATTGAAAAACAATAAAACAAGTCACTAACTAAATAGGTTGTAAGAAACAATGTTTAGAGAATGATAATGATTGTAAAGAATACAAATGATAAAACAAGGACAATTAAATATATATAATAAAAAAAAAACTTATAAGAATGAAATTTTAAGAATAGAGACAAAATATAATTGTATAAGGACCTTGCTGATTATGAAATCTATGTCATATAAATAACCTCTATAATAGAGTCTTATTTTATATCATTGCTCTTTATCTATTGCCAATGGCTTTTCTTTTGCCTTTAATAACCACTGAGTTTTGACTGCATTTACCAATGCATATAATACCACAGGCTAACAAACAACAAGAAAAAAATAAATTATATAGCCATTAAATGGACATATTAAGAAGAATTTTATGATGTTCAAGTAAAAAGTAATGTGTATGGCTATTTAATTTCATTGTATGATCTAATTGTTCAAGTTAAACTAGTATATTTATATTCTGAAAAAAATATACTTAAAATAATATCGAGAGATATCACATAATTATCTTGCATGTTTATTAGTTGCTAAGAAGGATATGGAGCTGAATAATGCTGCACTCTTTCACTTTCATTAAAGATGTAACGGTTTCATATACTTAGAGACAAGTGGCAATGATTCTATTTTATTCAAAGTAATAAATAATACTTATAGAAAAACTGAAACATGCATGCATTTACCTGTCATCTATACGTCAAATTTATTCAAAATTATTTTTTTGTTTACAGATATTTGTATGTCATTGTAGATGCCTCTCGACATAATAACACCCAATTACAACTATAAAGATTGTATAAATAAAAGGAAAAGCCCAAAAGAATCTTGTATGGCAGTTTAATGCATGCATACGTTTCCAGAGAAGCTGGATAATAGGTCTTGCTAAAATAAACTTACATGAAACATTTTCTTCATGTTCACACAAGCCTTGATGAAGCGAAAATGTATCAGAGAAAGCAGCTTTGTATGGCCCTCTCGGGTCCTAAATCAAATTTAGGAAGCCTTTGAGGGAAGCACAAAACAACTCTCTTTGAAAGTTTGACAAGGCAAACCTTGCATAGAGTCGAACGAAAACCTGCACATATATAACTTAGAAGAGTTCATTTGAATTGTGTATGTTGAAGATTGTTTAGGTGAATTTATATGGATTTTGAAGAGAGAACAAGGAGAATATAGAACTGTTCAAAATATTCGCAAGGGATAACATGTTATCCACAATTTACAGCTACGTTATTCCTGTCTTCCTATTCGAGAACAAGTGTTATCGTTTTGGAAAACGAGATTTTATTCTTGCGAAAGGATAGGCATTGTGAGTAGTGGGAATCTCGTGTTAATATCAGTGCAAATCGAAGTGTAAGCAAATAGTAGAAATTGACCTCCCATAAAGCTTACATTGCACGCATGATTTTAGAATATTATACTCGCAGTTGAATAAGGAAATAATGTGCAGATATTATGCATCACCGAGGAAAAACTTCAATTTCTTTGACCAATTTTCCTCATTATCAAGTTGTGAAATATCAAAAAGTATTTTAGATTATTATCAGGATGAGTGACATAAGTCAAGAGCCCCAATGGTATCCCAAAGTTGCTCGGCGAGTGCAGTAAACGGAACGTGAAAAGGAAAACAAATAGTATTTTTTCAATGAAGACATGACAACATAGCATACTTCGAACATTCTATTTGTAAGTTAGATTAATTAAATTAAAAATGTGATTACAGGTTGTATCATAATAGTGAGGATTCCGATGTATTGATAATCAAACATCAACCATGATGAGGATTTTAACAGTGATAGTTTTAATTTATCATCTTCATTTTCATTTTTTTTAATTGTCCTCTATTGAAAATTAAGCTAATTCAAGAAGTAGTAATTAACTTAAATAAAATTTTCATGTATATTAAAATATATAATATCAAATAGAAATTATAATTGTATCATAAATATTTATAAATAAATAGAAATTTTATTTGATTGAATAATTAAAAAATGATTGGTGTTGTTGAAGCTTGTAGCATTTATGTGTTGAGCAATTAGTAAACAACCTAGTACAATCTAGGGTCTAGGTTGAATCTTGCAACATAGCTTTCTAGAAGAAGATCTAGATGAAGTCATTTATGTGTGTACAAAAGTTCTTATAAGACTTACTTAGATATATAACTAAAATATGTTGAAGTAATTAGGACACTTTATCTAATAATTTAATAATTAGGGCATTCACTTACTTATTTCACTTTAGCTAAACTTAGTTTTTTTATTCTTTTATTTAATTAGGCTAATAATAGTTAAAGTTGTAATATTCATTATGATTGAGGCAACACTAGCTAATTTAATTATGGATTAAGGTTTGCATCTAGGGTTTCATTCATCCTTTTATAGGGATCGCTTGATTCATTTTAATCACATCTTTTTTTGCAATCAATACTGAAAACTCAGGTTGAGTTGAAAATCTTTCTTTGTGATAGGTGGGCTTGCAAAGAGTTCTTCGCTTGTGAGGATGAATCATCAACTTCTACATGGCATCAGAGCAAATCTGCTAATTTCCTATCCAAATTTTTAAGGGATCTACTCTTGAGAGAATTTTGTGCACATATTGGGCTCAAATAGAGGTTGTCATTGAATTTGCAGCATTGTACAACCTTTAGATTGGTTGCACTTCAATAAAAATTTAGGTACATAAAATTTTTGGTCAATTTGGTTGAGAGCACAAAATCAAGACAAAATCTAGGGGCCAACAAAAAATTTGGGTAATTTGGAATGAAACTAACATCACCATCATGCTCAAAATGCCCAGAAACCTTAAAAATTCCTATCAAATCACAAAAATTGGTGATCACTAAAATTTGTGGTAATTTTTTTTTTTTTTTTTGGCCGATGGGAGGGGGGGGGTGTCACTTCTATATGGAATTTCATATAGACCATATGGATTAATACTATTGTATCTGTATTTTTGGCCCTTTTTCTATAAATGGCATATAGTTAATAGGTTTGTTTGTGTAAAGTGGAAAATTGGGAGCTTAACAAATTTTCCATGTGGGAAGTGTGGGAGTTTACTATGTTTAATTTTCACTTGAGGAAACTTTACATTCAAAGGAGGGGGATGAATCTACTATATTCAATCCCAAAGGATGCATGGACTAATTACTAAGTAGATTGGTTAAAATTGGAATGCAATTGACCCTCTTTTGTAAGTTGACTAGTTGAATTAAGATTAAGTGCTGAAAATGAAGAAAAAGTATGCAAAAAAAAAGAGCTACAGATTCAGTATTCAGTTGTGCACCTAGATCTAAGAAGTTTGAGATGATTCAGAGTTGTTCTATGAAATCGAGAAAAAGTTGCAGGGACCATGTGTCTAGACAGGGGCGCCCTCCAATCGATCCTTCGAACTTTCCACTTATTGAAAAGTTTTTTTCTGTCTCTACGAAGAAAGCTTAAATCTAGAAGTACAGCTGCACACCTATTTGGTGCACACAAAAAGGAAGGGAAATATGTTGGGAATAGGGGTTTTCCTTCAAGTGAAACTCCAATTTTGGAATTAACCAAGTGATTGAAATAATGTAGATGAAATGACTAAAAGTAGAAATCCTCCTCTTTGAGGGGATATTGAATTGCCTAAAAATGAAATGCTTATACCTCCTTGTGAATTTTTGCTTGCCTCCAAATGGAATTATGATTTCATGAAGTAGAATGATGATCTCCTCTTCAATGCTTGAAATCTTGACTCTATTGGTGCTCCAAAGCTTGAAGGAAGACTGAAAATGATCAATTGCTCTTGAATTCTTGAATGCTTGATCTCTTGAATGCCCAGAGGGTTGATGACATTTTTTGTTAGATGTCATATGAGAGGGGAAATACCTTTTATATACTTTCTAGTAGGATTAACTAATTAATTTTCTAACTTGAGCTGACATAGGGGGGATTTTCCTGCTTCAAATTTGAGTTGGGTCCAAGGGAGGGGATCAAGATAGACCCTAATTAAGGAGTTCCAAGGCACCATGCCTTGGTCCTGCCCTATTTTTGGGCAGGATCAAGGTGGTCCTTGAGTGAATTATTTAATTCCAAGGTGTTTTTGGTGTGCATAAGCATATTCAGGTCTCTAATCAGGTTGAGTGGTGGAAACACTAAGTCAAAGAACCAAACACAGTCAAAAATTGCAAGGAGTACAATTTTAGGATGTTACATTTAGCCCCCACTTTAGTGGGAGTATGAGCTATTGGCATTTTTGATGTTTATGTTGTGATTGTCATTGATGGACACACACTTGCATTGAGATCCCCTTTATATGTATAAGTTAGAGCACAACCAATATTTGTTCCAACCGGTATGTTGTATTAGTCTTTAGACTATTAGTGTTTTGTAGAATGTGTTTCCCGGTCTTAAACGGCATGTTGACCTCAAGCGGTACGAGGGATTAAAGCTGCATAACACATTTCTACTAGTCTTCATTTTGTACGAACAGGTAATACTTTGTGATGAGTTACCAACCGGCATTTTATGATGAGTTACCATCCATTGATTGGTTGATGGTGCCAACACATTAATGATGCTTTTTGTGTCATGTTACCAAGTATGTCCAGGTTCATTGAACCTAGGAAATTGTAATGTAATCCTATTGGACTGACATGAAATTAGATTCCATTATAAGGACATCATGTCTAGGGTTTTAGGTTGTTGATGTTGTTGTTGTTGTGATAGTTGATATTGCAGCTAGGGTTTAAGGTGGTTGAGGAGTTGGAGAGATTATGAATGTGTAGAAGACTGAAGTAATTCTAGAGTGCATTAAGAAAGAGCTATCAGGGATCTAACCGAGTAGTTTGTGCTATTAGATAGATCAAACACTTGTTGATTACTCACATCTTTGACAAGTCTATAGCCCTTAATCGGGTAGGCCCAAAAGCCTTTTTGTAAATCCTCTAGCAAGGTGGTTCACATCTATGGATCTAAAATCCTCTAGCAAGGTAATCTTTAATCAGACTTATCTCCCAACAAAGATTGAGATTCCTAATAGGATCTATTCTTGTAAAGAACATTGTAAGACCTTAATCGGTGTGACCTTAATCGGTCTGGTTCCTATTCTATAGATAGTTACTTGTGAGTTCCATCTCACCGTGGTATTTTTCATTTGGGTTTCCATGTCAAAATATCTTGTGTTATGGTGTTTGTGCTTATGTGGGTGAATGCATTATTAGGTTTGCATGTTTGTTAACCGGCTTTGCTGTTAAACTATTTTACTAGTTTTCTGTTAGTCTTGCAAAGTGTTTAAGTGCAAAGATTTTTGGTATACTAATTCACTCCCCCTTTTAGTATTCACCAATTGGTATCAAAGCCTACCTTTCTATAAGTTTAACCACTTGGAAAGAGATATGGGGGAATACACTTTGAGGGAACTTACCCACCGGCTCACTCAGTCTGAGCAAGCCTATGATGATCTTATGGTCAAATACAAGGGATCTCAAGAAAAAAGAAGAGAACATGCAGAAAAGCTGATGGAGCTATCTAAAAACAGTTCTTCAGATGAAGCAGACATGGAAGCCCTAATTGTAGAAGTAAATAAGTTGAATGAATCAAACTTCAACATGAGAAAGGAGTTGGAAGGATTGACTATCTGAATGTGTCAAGAGCTTGAGAACCGGAGGAAAGCTGAAGATCTGGTGAAAGAAAGAGATCATGAGATCTCTGAGATGAAACAAGAGATCAGTGCCCTAAATGCTCAACTCCATGCAAGCAAAGTGGAAAAGGAAGACATGTAAGGAGAACTGAACACTACCATCTCTGAGAATGAGAACCTGTTGGAAACAAATGCTGCTATTTCCAAAGAACTCTCTGAGTCAAAGGAAATACTAGCTAAGTTCAACAATAGTACTATCAAGCAAGAGGAAAAGCTTGAATCTACCAAACCGGTCAAGAATACCAATGGACTTGGCTATTTCGGTCATGAGGAAGGTGAGACCTCTGGTACAAATGCTAGAACATATAAGAAACAACCGACGTCAAAGGATAAAGGTAAGCAAAAGTTTAAACCTATATGCTTTAACTATCTTAAAGAAGGACATACTGCAAATGTGTGTAGGAGTAAGGCTTATAACAATTTTCCTTATTTACTAAATGATAAGCCTAGATCCTATAGATTTGATGGTAACTGTTATGCATGCAACAAGTATGGGCATAGAGCATTTGAATGCAGGTCTGTTATGAATAACACTAGTAGATATCCTTAGAGGACGCAAGGAGTTGGTCCTGAACCTTTTGTGAACCAAAATCACAACCGGTTTAATACCTTCAATCATCAGCCAAGAAGCGGTGGTTATCAAGCGGCAATCGAATGGAGAGAAAATTGTATGATCTATCATGGTCATGGTCACACTATTGCAACATGTAGAAGGAAGAATGGAAACATGAACAATGGACCTTGGAGAGCACCTGGATTGGTCTGCTATTACTGCAACAAACTAGGTCACATTGCCAGATTCTGTAGATCAAGAAAGGACATATCTCATGATATACCGGTCACTCCAAAAGGAGACATTGATGTTGACACTGTTCAAGTGGACATGAACAAAACTTGGAAGAAGAAACCAACGATGTTACAAGAGGAACCGATTTCTGCACCTAGTGTGGAAATCATGGAACCGACAAACTAAGCTTCAGAAAAGCTTATGGGGAGCAAACAACAAAATGTTTCAAACCCTCAGTTTACACAAGTAAAAGACCTTAACCGATATGTTATACCTATCATTTGGCAGAAGACCGGAAACAGTAAAAAGGCAAATTAGGGTTTAGGCCCTAACAGAGGAGCATTAATGATGGTAGGTGAGGAATATGTTTAAAAGCATTTTTCAAATCATTTCTCACTATCAGTTTTCAAGAAAAGAAAAGTTTTTCAAAGAGCAGAGCATCGAAAAGGCGATTTGAGGAAAGATTTTGAGAAATTGAGAAATGGTAAAGGACATTCAAATTCAAACTGGAAACAGTCAAGTGGAGAACACAAAATGGTGATTTAGCAACAGATAGAGTTTGAAGTGAAGGAGAATCGGCAAGCCCTAATTTCACGTATTTCAAAATGTATTTCTTGAGTTCTTAAGATTTCTATCATGGCTTCTGCATCTCATACTAGTTCTAGTGCATCTATCAAGTCTGCAAGTTTTATTCAATGGAAGTCCAAGTATAATGCCCTATCACAAGTTTTGGCTAGTGTGATAGTAGAAGAGGGAATTTCTGACTACATAGATTACAAGATTGAAGACCTATGGTCTCTAGCTATCCACACCCAGTTAGGTTTATTTTGTGGAAAAGATAAGAAAATCAAACCGGAGTTTAATATTTTGGAGAAGAAAAAGCTCTGCAATGTTGTCTACTTCCTAGAGGATTTCACAGAGGATCATATAAGGATCATTCTAAGTAGAGTCCATGGTGATAAGATGTACCTAGAGAGAACACATGATATCATGTCATAGGCAATTCATGTAGTCACCAGATTCTACAACATAGGGGAAGTGCCATTCCTAAGGACAGTAAGCAAAACTGAAATGTCCAAGCTCACTGGTTTAGTGAGCGACTAATGAGGCATGCCAGTAAATTCTATCAAGGATGATCTAGTGAAGTATGCATGCATGGTGATTGGATACCGGACATTCTCAGTAAGCAGAATTAACTTTGTATCTGCTGTAATGGTAAATATCACTTACCGGATGATAAAGGAGGATGCATCATTTGATCTATGCACCAGTATGCAGAGACAACTCCTATTGAATCTAAAGTCGATCAAACAGGATAATGCACTTAGGTTCAAGTTTGGACAACTACTGGTTGGGTTGTTCTTCTATTTCCAAGGCTACTTTCTAGGAGTAGGAGATGTCCAATGGTCTGGTGACCAACTGGTGACCAAGTAAATCAAGGAATGCAGTGAAGCAATTGGAACTGACTACCCTGATGTTCTGAACAAGTATTTTGATGAGTTTAGAAGGAAAATGAGCCAAAGAGTGAGGATATTAGGTGACATCGTCAAGAAATATGAAGATGATATTTGTTTCACCATCCAAGTAGATAAATGCATAATGGAGGCTGTTGAGCCTAGACTGAAAGAAGTAGAGCCAATGGGCTATGAGGTGATGCACGATATGCTGGAAGGGTATGCCTCTACCCTTATTGCCTCACTGCTTGATCCTAAGGTGAAGAGAACCGACACCTACCTAGAGAGGATAGCACCGGTTGAGGAACCACTAGCAATGAAAGAAAAAGAACTGGCAGTGAAGAAGGAAAAGGCAGTGCCTGCAACATCAGCACCGGTTACTACTGCAACTCCAAAAGTTACCAAGTGGTCACCAGCTAAGAAGAAACTGGAAGCTGCATCGACTAAAGTGTTCTAGATAAAGAGGAAGACAAGGAATACCTCTCTAGACTCAGAAGAAGCTGTGTCTGAGGAAAAGCCAAAGAAAACACGTCAAACAAAGAGGAAGACAAAGAATGAAATGGCATCATCTGCATCGGTAAATATAGATATCTCTTCCTACAAACCTTTGACACATTGTCAAAGAAAAATAAATAATATTAGGAGAAAAGTGCTAAATGACCTAATTGAGTGTTTTGATGACTTTAATGATGATGAAAAGGAAGCGGTTGAAAAAGAAATAATTCAGTATTGATATGTGAATGACCGATCGCCCTCAGAGATTAAGTCTCAGACACCGGATTCTTTATATATGTCATTAGACAATACATGGCGCATTGACATAGAAAAGGAACAGGAAATTAGGGAGAAAGTTTTTGTACAGTACTTACCCAACCTATCAAATTTTGAATTGTTTGATGTTATTGACCAAAATAAAGGACTCTTCTTCACTAGAAAAAGAAGACTCTAGCTGTTAGAAGGTAGAGTTGATGATGTCAAAAAAGATACTCATCTATATATGAGAACCGTTGTCCAGACTCACAAAGCACGTCTAGCCAACTAGCAAGCTGAAAAAGAACTAGTTATATCCAAACTGGACAAAGTATTTGATGATGAAGGAAATCCGGTTATTGAACCAATCGACACCATTGATGTCGATGCTTTGGATGTTGAGGATGTTACTTAGGAAAAAACATCTAAGGCAATAGGACAAAAGCAATAGGCTAAACAGGTTGATAAGCAAGCCGAGGACAGACCAAAAGTAGCAAAGGAAGAGGCAGAGTAGAGGAAGAAAGATGAAGAAGAGAGAAAGAAGAAGGATGAAGAAGAGAAGAAGAAGAAAGATGAAGAGACGAAGAAGAAGAAGGATGAAGAAGAGAAGAAGAAGAAAGATGAAGAGGAGAAGAAGAAGAAGGATGAAGAAGAGAAAAAGAAGCAAGGAGATAAAAAGAAAAAGAAGAAAGAAGAAGATAAGGAATAGGAGAAGAAGAAGCAAGCAGAGAAGAAGAAGAAAGAAGAGGAAGAAAAAGAAGAGGAAAAGAGGAGAGAAGCAGAGAAAAGGAAAAAGGAAGAGGAGGATAACGAAGCAGAGAAGAGGAGAGAAGCAGAGAAGAAGAAAGCGGAAGAGGACAAGACAGGAGAAGAGGAGAAGAGCACCCAGATGGAGACTCCGAAGGCAACCGGGAGTAAGGCCAAACTAGCTGATCTCTCTAGTCCTATCGATCTCCAGTCTGCAAGTGAAACAGAGCTAATGTAGAGCATCAAGGTAGCTCAAGAGGGACTTGAAATCATTCGATGCAACAAGGAATTGGATGTAATTCAAGCGGCTGTGGACACGCTTACCTGTTTGATACCCGGTACAAATCTTCCCAACACTGATTCATCACTAGCTATACTCAAGCTTCTATGCACAGTAGTGGACAATTAGGTGCAGAGCCTTGAAGAGGCAGCAAAGGTTAATGTCAAGAAGGAGCATAAAAAAGCTCTTAATATAGCACTAGTGAAGAAGTTGAATTAGCTTTGAACTGAACTGAAGAAAGAACAAAAGGATATAAGGGATGCTCTGGATGAGGGGAATCTTCTACTCAGCAAGATCTGCCAACCCCATCTATTCTAGGATTATGTGCTAGCTCAGAAGCAAAAACTTGAAATGGACTTGCAGTCCTACTTGAGCACATTCAAGCCGCCTTATGATTCCTTTAAAACTTATGGGCAAACCGTTCACCGGTTTCACATCTAGTCAGCAAAAATGGAGCAAGAGATCAACACTCGGTCTAGAGATTTGTAGGAGCTTCAACAAGTTCTACTCCCACGATTGCAAATTCTTCAAAAGTGCTATTTGAACCTGGATGCCTTAACAGTTACATAGGAGATGAGCACAATTGATGCCATGGAAGAACAGGTCTCCTAGATGTAGACAGAGCAAGAAGTAGCCACCTCCCTACTTGAGTCTTGGTCTTTGTTAATGAAACAATTCTTGTAGGACTTTAAATCTATTTTTGACAAGTATCATTGCTTATTGTCATAAACTTTTATTCTTTTAATATAAAATGAAAATAGGGTTGTTCAGTTGTACTTTGTCATTGTTGGCAAAGGGGGATTAGAATTCTATTGGGAAGAGTATCTGGTAATCAAAATTTTGATTATATGCTCTGAATATCTCAATGTTTATGCTCTTTATGCAAAATTTTTATACATTGTATTGCCAAAGGGATAGTGTATATGCTTAAGGGGAACGATTTTGCTAATGGAATGATTTTGTTGTAAAACACTTAGATGTCAAATTTTTATTTTCCTATGTGTTTCCATCAATGCCAAAGGGGGAGATTGTTGGCATTTTTGATGTTTATGTTGTGGTTGTCATTGATGGACACACACTTGCATTGAGATCCACTTTATATGTATAAGCTAGAGCACAACTGGTATTTGTTCCAACCGGTATGTTGTATTAGTCTTTAGACTATTGGTGTTTTGCAGAATGTGTTTCCCGATATAGAGCACAATTGGTATTTGTTCCAACCGGTATGTTGTATTAGTCTTTAGACTATTGGTATCCATTCAAAGGAGTAAACTCTTTTTCTCTTTTAAAGAATTTATACAAAGGAGGCACACCTGCGATGGTTGTTACTTGAGTGTTTTTGTTGATGTTGTCATTTAATTTGATGAATCCTTTGTTTGGTTTGAAATTTGCAAACGGTTGTTGAGTACTATCAGCTTATCACTCAAAGCCATGGAAGGAGATGATTGTTCCAATTGACTCACAGTCAATTGATAATTGTGAAGTACTATGCACAACTGTGGAAAGGAATTAAACTCAGTTAAGATAAGTTTATCCATGATATATTTTTGTAAATTAGTAATGATCTTTTTTTAATATCTTGATCAGGCATAGGAAAAGAAATCTAAGAATACAAATACTTATATCTACCAATAAAATTAGTCACTTTTTCTATAACTCCTTGTTTACAATACATCAAATCAGTCAAAGTAACTTTAGGACCAATGCTATTGTGAAATTATTGAATGAAAGCATTAGCTAGTTGCTAAAAAGAAGTAATAGAATAAGGAAGCAAAGAACAATACCCTGAAAAACTCTATCCCTTAATGTTCTAGCAAACAATTTTGCTAACAACCTTTAATCATAAGAAAATTCACTACACAAAGTTTGGAATATTTTAACATGAGTTAAGGGATCACCTTTTCCATTATAAAGTTCCAATTAAGGGACTCCTACATGTTTAGGAGGGACGGCTCTAAAAATGTCATTGGATAATGGGCTCGCTACATCAAATGTGGGCACATTATACTTTGATTGATTCATAGATACTATTTGTTGTTGTAGGGAAGACACGGTCTAGGGTAGACTATTGATTATAGCCTCCATATAAGGATTGAAATTAGACATGTTTAATTGAGAGGGTGAAATAATATTGTTGAACGAAGGAAGAGATTGAGAATAAGGAGGTGGGACACTATGATAAGTAGGTAATGGATAAGATTGGGTAACACATGGAAGACTCATAGGAGGATTGAAGGAATTGTATTGAGAGAATCTCCCCCTTGAATAACATTTATAGGTAGTGAATGTGATTGGGTAACAAGGGGAACACTCATGGTAGGAGAAATGAAAGAAGAGGTATTGCCCCCATGACTAACTCTTGTAGGTATAGCAGTTTGTGTAGAGTTAGCCATGATGTTTAGATGTGAAGGTAGGAACACTAGTCATAGGAGTTGTTAAAGGAATGGAATGATTAACTTAACTAGGAGGTTGTATATAACCTAGGTTTTTGGCATAACTCTTCATAAGAATGATATTAGAATCTACAATATGAGAAATACCACACCATATATCAAAACCATGTTTCTCACTTTGAATTGTTGTTTTTAATCCTTCAATCTGTTAGGTCCTGGAGACAACTAAGAGTGGGGGGCAGAATAAGTTGTCTAATAAATTTAAACCAAAAACCAATTAACCAACTTAATGCTTAATACCGGTAAACAGGTTAAGTGTGCTGGTAGACAGTGTTAATAGTAAATTGTTATACAGGTAAAGATTAATGCATGAAACATAAACATAGAGTCATCCACAACATATAACACCAATATTTGTACGTGGAAACCCTGTAAGGGGAAAAACCATAGTGGGAAACCTTACCCATAATCAGATGATACTATTGTAGATAGTAAGTGTACATAAATGGGGTCTGCACATGTAGAAAGGCCAACAGCCTAGAGCTCACTGCTCAATCACAAAATGGGAGTCACACTGACTACAGCTGGATGGTTAAATCCAATAAGAATGTACTGCACAAAATAACATCTTCATATGCTGGATTCAGTACCGGTGTAATGCTGATATGCTTCTACAAAAACCTAGCTTCACCTTCAAATGATGTCTTTATGTATACCTCTGCTTAATCTCACATATACCTTCACACCATTTTTTTTTTGTATTCCACATTCGATCTTACAAATAAGATCTTACATTTATACCATAACCTAAGACCAATTTTAGTAGGTTAGCTCTACAAGATATTACAATAAAAACATTTTACATACAATATAATATCTGATGCAATAACTAATTGAACATGTCAGCTTAATGCATTTACAACAATAATAAATCATCTTCATAGCATGTCATGCTAATCTAGAAAAGATAAACCTGTTAGTGTCACCCTAGATAACCCTGGACCTATTTGCTGGTAAAAGAAAATATGCAAATATGAATATACCAATGATCAATTCTTCAAAAAAAAGTGTCCATACAATGTCTTTGACATTATCAAGTGTCTTCCATATCATTCCAGGTATCGGTGAACATTATATCCTGCAGGTGAACCATATACCAGTAACTGTGCAATAGTTACTTGTTTGCCGGTGAATGTTGCTAGATCTCCAAAGTGCTAGTGTTTCAGTAGGTGTTGACATCAATGACAAAACCATACCAAAATACCAACAATCTCCCCCTTTGGCATTGATGGAAACACAAGATGGAAAAACCATCAAAGTGCCAAAACAGAAATGCCAAATACCAAAAACCAACAATCTCTCCCCCTAGGAGAAACATGTTTTTATCCAAAGATTAATATTTAATACCAATCTCTCTTCAAAAGATCTTTTCCATAGATATCTCTCCCCCTTTGACATAAAATGCTAAAGTTACAAAAATTAAGTTCATATACAAAATACCAATCAATTCAATATACCAACTACTCCCCCTGAGAAGTAGCTTCCTCATCAAACACCAGAGTAAAAGATTTTGTCTTTCAATTCTACCGGTTGATGACAATCATCAAATATCTAAGTCTCTGTTGGTGGTGGTATGAATCCAAGTTGTTCTTTAGTATTCACATAAACCAGTTTTATCTCATTTTCTTCAACTTTTTCCCTTAGAAAATTCAGTTTGACAGAAACATGTTTTGTTTTAGAATGTAATACTAGATTCTTAGATATATCAATTGCTATAGTGTTATCACAATATATAGTAATGGGTTCCTTGCATTTTACCTTTATGTCTTTCAACATTTGCTTAAGCCATAGTACCTATGTATAGTTAGTTGCTGCTGCAACATATTCTGATTCTGCTATTGATAAGATGTACAACTCTGTTTCTTACTCAACCAAGAAACTAATCTTTTTCCAAGAAAGAATTCTCCTCCAGTGGTGTTTTTTCTATCATCCACATCTCCTACCCAATTTGCATCTGTGTATGCACATAGGTCAAAGTTTTCATCTCTAGGATACCATAATCTAAGATTTACTGTGCCTTGTAAGTATCGGAAAATCCTTTTTACTATTGATTCATGATTTTCCCTAGGATTACTTTGAAATCTAGAAACAATACATACTGCATTCATAATATCAGGCCTGGTTTGTGTTAAATACAGTAAACCTCCTATCATAGATTTGTATCTAGTTGGATTAACAGGTGTAGATTCATCCCTTTGAGATAATTTGTCATTTGTATTCATAGGTGTGCTTATCGGTTTAGAGTTCTCCATCCCAAATTTCTTTAGTAATTCTTTCAAGTACTTGGATTGACTCAAAAATATACCTTTATCAGTATGTGAAATCTGCAATCCTAAAAAGAATTTTATTTCTCCAATCATAGACATTTCAAATTCTTGTTGTATTTTAATAGAAAATTCCTTACATAATCCATCTTCTCCTCCAAAGATTATATCATCAACAAATACTTCAATAATCAAGATGTCATCATTAGTTATTTTTTAATATAAATTGCTATCTGCATTTCCTTTAGTAAAACCAATCTTTAAAAAATACTTATCCAACCTTGCATACCAAGCTCTTGGGGCTTGTTTTAATCCATACAGAGTTTTCTTAACCTGCAAACCATATCATTATCATTTGTCAGAGAAAATCCATCAGGTTGTTCAATATATACTTCCTCTTCAAGATCTCCATTAAAAAATGCACATTTAATATCCATTTGATAAACTTTGTAGTCCTTGTGAGCTGCAAAAGCCAAGAATAATCTGACTGCCTCAATTCTGGCTATCGGTGTAAAGGTTTCATTGTAATCAACTCCTTCTTTCTGAGAATATCCCTTACACACTAGTCTTGCTTTATTTCTGACAACCTTACTAGCTTCATTAAGTTTGTTTCTAAATACCCATTTGGTTCCAATTACATTTTTATCTTTAGGCTGGGGAACTAATGTCCAAGTATTATTTTTCTCAATTTGTCCTAATTCTTCTTCCATAGCTTTAATCCAAACTTTATCTTCACATGCCTCATTGATAGATGATGGTTCAATTTGAGAAATAAGACACACCTCTTTATTTTCCAATCTTCCTCTTGTCATAACTCCTTTAAATTTGTTTCCAATTATCTGATCTTCAGAATGATTCAATCTTACATACCAGGGTGTCTTAGTTTGATGTTGTTCTTCAATTACTGTGGAATCCTCTAATGATGCTGGGGTAACTGGATCTGCATTCTGTACTGCTGGATTTGGTGTAGGTTCATTTGTCACAATTTCTGTTGTCGGTTCAGAGTCTATATACCTTGAAGTTCCTCTAAATTGTTCATCAATCTTTACATTTGTACTCTCAACAATTTTCTACAATCTCTTATTAAAACATCTATATGCCTTGCTCTTAGATGAATAACCAAGAAATATTCCTTCATCACTTCTAGGATCAAATTTGCCAATATACTCATCTCTTCCAATATAACATCTACTTCCAAAAATTCTAAAATACTTAAGAGTAGGAGTATTACCAAACCATAGTTCATGAGGGGTCTTACCGGTTTCACCTTTGATGTAAACATTTTTGAATGTATAGACACTAGTGTTAACTACTTTTCTCCAATATACATGTGGTAGATTTGCTTCAGATAACATACTTCTTGCTGCATCCAAGATAGTTCTATTTTTCCTTTCAACAACTCCATTCTGATGGGGTGTTTGAGGTGCTAATAACTATCTTCTAATTCCATTCACTTCATAGAATGTATTAAAGTCCTTAGATTTGAATTCTCCTCCTTGATCTGATCTTAAACTTTTGATTTTCTTACCGGTTTCATTCACAATCATTACTTTGAATAGTTTGAACTTTCCAAGTGCTTCTGATTTTTCTCTGAGAAAAGTAACCCAACACATTCTAGAATAATCATCAATAATTAGCATGAAATATCTATCACCTTGTAAGCTTTTAGTTCTAGCCAGACCACATAAATCAGTGTGAATCAAATCAAGAGCATTATTGGATTTTTCTAGAATACTTTTGAAACTAGCTCTAACTTGTTTTCCAAATTGACATTCCTTACAAATTGTATTATGAGGTTTCACAATTTTAGGTAGATCTCTAACTGTCTTAGAAGTACTGATATTTACCATGCAATCAAAGTTTACATGACATAGTCTCTTATGCCATAACCAACTTTCATCTATATGTGCAATCAAACATGCCTTTTTATTCAAATGAAAGATATTACATCTAGTCTGATTACTGGTTGCAATTTCCAAACCAGTTCTATTCATGATTTTGCATTTTCCATTTTTAAATTGTAATTGAAATCCTTTCTCAACTAGTTGACCAACCCTTAAAATATTATGCTTTAATCCTTCAACATAGTAGACATTGTTAGTGTTATGCTTACCATCAAGAGATATTGAACCCTTACCTTTGATTGAATAGGCTTTGTCATCTCCAAATCTTACTAAACCTCCATTGTATTCTTGAAAGTTCAAGAATTTACCTTTGTCTCCTGTCATGTGATGTGAGCATCCTAAGTCAATGATCCATTCATCCTTTGCTTCAACTCTGGCTGCTAGGGCTTGTTCTACCAGTTGAGCAGTAGGTACCGGTTGATCTTCTATTATAGCAACAAAAACCCATCCATTGTCTATTGGATCCTCATCAGAATCATCAGTCACACCTTCATTAGTAATGTAATAGGATTTGTCTTTGTTCTTCTTAAATCTATATCTCTGATATTCAGGATTAGACTTGTATGTTCTTCTAGCTCCTTCTCTTAGTCTAGCATGTCTATCAGGGCATCTCGAAGCCATATGACCAATCTTATTGCAGTTAAAACATTTAAAGGGTACTTTACCTTCATACTTACTTCCAACTGGACCTTTTGGCATTTTTCTTGCAAATAGTGCTTCAAGTTCTTCAAGCTCTTCATTCTCCTTCCTGGTTTCTTCAAGTTCTCTTGCATAAAAGGCTTTCCAGTCTGATTTGTCAAATGATGGAGTAGATGATGTTGATGCTTTAAAGGCCAAATTAGTTTTTATAGTAGCAACGGGACCAAATTCCTCAATTTCAAAAGCTAAAAGTTTTCCAATCAATGTATCCCTAGTTACTGATGTATTAGGCATTGTTCTCAACTCATTTATAGCAGTAACCTTCATTTTCTATGCCAATGGCAATCCTCTTAAGATTTTTGAAACAATTTCATCCTCACTCAAGGTTCCTCCACAACATTTAATACCCAAAACAATTTCATTTACTCTCTCCATAAAAGCAGAAATCCTTTCATCTTCTTCCATTTTCAGATATTCATACCTGACTCGGAATCTTTTAAGTTTTGCAATCTTGACTATGGAATCTCCTTCATTTAGTGTTTCTAAATGATCCAAAATAGCTTTAGCAGTAGACCTATTTGATAGTCCCATGATTTGTTGATCTAATAATGCACTGAAAAGTGCTTCTCTTGCTTTGCAATCATTTTCTTCATCTTTAGCTAAGGTAGTTGGAGCACTCTGACTAGCTACAGCAACAGTATAACCATTCTTTGTAACTTCCCAAATGTCTTTACCGATGAAATTCAGATGTGTCTCCATCCTAATCTTCCATATACCATAGTTGGTTCCATCAAGTTTAGGACTGTCCTTCCTAAAATAATTAGAGGACATTGGATCTTCTCAAGTTGTTAAACTTTCGCAAAAGAGGACTAGGCTCTGATACCAATTGTTAGGTCTTGGAGACAACTGAGAGGGGGGGGGTGAATCAGTTGTCTTTTAAATTTAAACCAAAAACCAATTAGCAAACTTAATGCTTAATACCGATAAACAGGTTAAGTGTGTTGGTAGACAGTGTTAACAGTAAATTGCTATATCGGTAAAGATTAATGCATGAAACATAAACATAGAGTCATCCACAACACATAACACCAATATTTGTACATGGAAACCCTGTAAGGGGAAAATCCATGGTGGGAAACCTTACCCACAATCAGATGATACTATTGCAGATAGTAAGTGTACATAAATGGGGTCAGCACATGCAGAAAGTCCAACAACCTAGAGCTCATTGCTCAATCACAAAATGGGAGTCACACTAATTACAGTTGGATGGTTAAATCCAATAAGAATGTACTACACAAAATAGCATCTTCATATGCTAGATTTAGTACCGGTGTAATGCTGATATGCTTCTACAAAAACCTAGCTTCACCTTCAAATGATGTCTTCATGTATACCTCTGCTTAATCTCGCATATACCTTCACACAATTCTTTTTTCGTATTCCACATTTGATCTTACAAATAAGAGCTTACTTTTATACCATAACCTAAGACCAATTTTAGTAGGTTGGCTCTATAAGATATTACAATAAAAACATTTTACATACAATATAATATCTGATGCCATAACTAATTAAACATGTCGGCTTAATGCATTTACAACAATAATAAATCATCTTCATAGCGTGCCATGCTGATCTAGAAAAGATAAACCTGTCGGTGTAACCTTAGATAACCCTGGACCTATTTGCCGGTAAAAGCAAATATGCAAATATGAATATACCAATGATCAATTCTTCAAAACAAAGTGTCCGTACGATGTCTTCGACATTATCAAGTGTCTTCCATATCATTCTAGGTACCGGTAAACATTATATCCTGTCAATGAACCTTATACCAGTAACAGTGCAATAGTTACTTGTTTGCTGGTGAATGTTGCTGGATCTCCAAAGTGCTAGTGTTTCAGTAGGTGTTGACATCAATGAAAAAACCGTACCAAAATACCAACACAATCAATGGGAGAGCTTCACTTTCCAGGTGTTCTTGACTCATCCATTGTTGAATATTATCAAATTGATTGTCCATCTTCGCCAATTGGTTAATTGATATTCTAGTTAGTGAATCCTCATCATTGTGAGAATTATCAAGATGATAAATGAGAATATCCATAGGATTAGAAGAACCACCAATATCCTCATAGAAAAAGAGAGAAATTTTTGGCTCCATTTCCTCGGTAATTAAACCTTGGGCAGCCTTAATTCTACAACTTCTTCTAATGGGGATATTATAGGTAGGACTAATATTACTAAAGTTCATGGAGTAGGAAAAAGAAATTGGAAAGAATGATGCAATCTCCAAGGAATTTGATATTTAAAATTAGGGCTTTGTTAACATAACCTCTTATATTAAATTTGAAATTATCCCCTAGAAGATAGAAATTTGAATTGAAAATTAGGGTTGAAAATGACCTCTTAATTTTAAAAGTTTGAAAGAAGGGAAAATCAAAACTAAAATTAGGGTTGTCCAATTCTAACCTCTTATTTAAAATTTTGAGAGTTTGAAATGTTGAAATATTGAGGAAATTAATTTTAATTTTAAAAATTAGGGTATATGTAGTTAACCACTTAATTTTCAAATTTAAAGTAAAAATGGAAATGTTGAAATTCAGATTTATTTTCGACCTTAGGGTGACCTAAAATAAAAAAAAATTCACATATCTCTGGAATTTTGCAGTAAAATACAATCAAAATAGGCTCCCAAAATTTGAACAGAAAAAGTCAAGACTGAGGTGGTAGCACACGGTCTGAACACCGACCAACATTTTACCAAATTTTTGAGGAAGCAAGATATTGTGATTTTAGTGTGAATTCTAGAAGGATATGGGAAATTGAGATGTCAACATATGTGAAAATAAGCCTTGAAAGTCAAAATAGGACACACTTAGGATGTTTGATAAAATGATTAATTGAAAGAAGAATAAAAAGGGCACACTTAAGGGATGACTTTTATGATGGTTAGAGGGACAACAAGAGACTTTAGATTTAATTGAATCAAAATGCTTAAAGGAAAATTTGAAATTGCACAAGATTAAATTTGAAAATTTGAATGTTTCAAGGGGGGAAAATGAATTTTGAAATTGAAGAAAAGACCCAAATCTTAAAATTAATTCAAAATCTACACAATTCACATGGTTAATTTTAAAATTAAAAATTAGGGTTTTCTGTTTTAACCACTTAATTTTAAATTTTTTGAAAATTGAAAGTGTAAATGAAAACTTGAATTGCAAAATTAAAATGTTATCAGATTTGAAACAATCAATCCAATTTACACAAATGATAAGTTCAATTTTGAATCCAAAAATTAGGTTTTTTGTGAATTCAACCTTCATATTTTTAAAAATTGCAACAAAATAAAACTTGTAAATGAAAATTTGAATTTTAAATTGCATATACTCAGATCTAAAAACAAAAATCAAAATTAAGGGTGTAAGGAGTCGGGTTCACCAAAATGTAAAGTGGAAAATTGGGAGCTTAGCAAATTATCCACATGGGAAGTGTGGGAATTTACTAAGTTCAATTTTCACTTGAGGAAACTTTACTTTCAAAAGAGGGGGATGAATCTAATAGATCCAATCACAAAGGATGCAAGGACTGAATACTAAGTAGATTGGTTGAAATTGGAATGCAATTGACCCTCTTTCGTAAGTTGACTAGTTGAGTTATGATTAAGTGTTGAAAATGAAGACAAAGTATGCAAAAGTGAGCTACATGTTCAGGATTCAGTCATGCACCTAGCTATGAGAAGTTTGAGATGATTCAGAGCTGCATTGCAAAATTGAGCACATAGAAAGAAAAGGAAATATTTTGGGAATAGGGGTTTGCCTTCAGGTCAAAACCCAGTTTTAGAATTAACCAAGTGCTTGAAATAATGTATATGAAATGACTGAAAGTAGAAATCCTCCTCTTTGAGGGGATGTTGAGTTGCTTGAAATGAAAATATTATACCTCCTTGTGAAGTTTTTCTTGCCTCCACATGGAATTATGATTTCATGAAGTAGAATGATGATCTCCTCTTCAATGCTTGAAATCTTGACTCTATTGCTACTCCAAATCTTAAAGGAAGACTGAAAATTCTTAATTTCTCTTGAAAGCTTGAATGCCCAGATGCTTGATGATGATTTGTGTTAAATTTCAAATGAGAGGGGAAATCCCTTTAATATACTTTCTAGTAGGATTAAATGATTAATTTTCTGACTTGAGCCAATATAGGGGGAATTTTCTCACTTCAAATTTGAGCTAGGTCCAAGGGAGGGGATCAAGATAGGCCCCAATCAAGGGGTCCTAGGGCACCACGCCCTGGTCTTGCCCTATTTTGAGGTAGGATCAAGGTGGTTCTTGAGTGTATCATTGAATTGTAAGGTTTTCTTGGTATGCATGAGCATATTCAAGTCTCTGATCAGGTCAAAGGGCTCAAACACTAAGGCGAGGACCCATATTCAGGTCTCAGATCAGTATGATTTCTATGTTATCCTCTCTACCTATCTATTTCCTTATCTATTAATATATATCATTGATATAAATATGTATATATATATATATATATGTATGTATGTATATATGTATATATATATATATATATGTATATATATATATATATGTATGTATATATATATATGTATATATATATCATGAATACTAAGAGTTAAGTTGTGAAAGTTTAAGGATAATTATGAAAAGGGAATAGTTTAAATAAATTTGGAGTTATTTCTATGTGTAACCCATCATCTTTCAGTGTTTATGCTATCATTAGTCATTATGTTATGGGTAAAAGTAACTTTGTATAAAAAAATCCTCATATATGTAATCTCAATTAACATATGAATTCTAGTAATTTTTTATTATATTAAGTGGGGAAGAAACCCAAACCCTTACATATCTAAATCGAAAATGATAAAAAAATAGTGAAATCCACTACAGGACATGGAATGAAATCACAGAAAACAATAGAATATGAAGAATAGATAAATAGTAAATATGAAAACTAGTGTAAGCATTGTTCAAAAAGAGCTAACTAATAATAGCTAACAACACAAAAATTCAAAAGAATAGGGGCATTAATAAATATAGCCTACATAGTCCAACATCATTTTTAGTTGAGCTTCCCAAAGAGAGAAGACATTTATCATTTTCAATTTAGTATTTTCATCATTATTGCTCCTTATATCTTTCTTATTTTTATTTCTTCCAATATTTTTATCAATGGTCACCACCCAAATAAAAATCTTGCACATCAGGTTCCTATATATTTTTAACAAGTTTCAATTTCCCTTCTTCAAGTGCATTATCCAATCCTTTTTCTTCTCATAGACAAGATAATTTTTGGGAGTCTTAAAATTGTACACCCAAGTACTTCAATATTTGAGTTTTGTAGCGAACACATATGAGCTTTAGGATGAATTGTCTTCATTGGTAAAAAATTTCTCATACCCTTTCTCTTCATTCTCACCACCATAATCCTTTATAATGTTAAGTCCATCAAGGGAATTTTAATAATGAGTCTTAACTAGTGTGGAGTGAGAAAATGAGTCATCGAGATTTATATTTAGGATCTCATCGAGGATTTCTTAGCTACTCTCAATAGCTTCACTAAAAGAGGAAGTCTTTAGAATGATCACTAGAATCCTCTTTGGGGGGAGATTTATCCATACTAGTAGCAATTTTGGTTGCAACTATATGCTTTTCCAATCTAGCAAACTTTATTTAACTAGAAGAAGTAGTTTTATCATACTTAGCCAATTAGTATTAGAATTATTGATAACAAGGAAAATATAGTAAGGTTATTTTATAGTGAATCAAAACTTTACCTTTGCCACATTTGTTCTTAATTTATGAGCTACTAGGAGTATACATAGGATTTTCCCTTTATGAGATGTAGCTTTTGGTCCAATTTACACAACCAAGTGGGGGTATCACATCCTAGGGTTATCTTTTATCTTTTATAGAAGCATAGGAGGGAATTTCTAAGAGAAATGACATAACATGATGAGAGTGATTCGTATTTAAATACAATTTTTTACTTTGAATTACTTGGTGGAGGAGATTTTTGGTCATGGTGTGGATCAATAGTAGGACAGGCTAGGATTTAGGGTTAAGAGTATTATCTAGGAAAAAATTGCATATTGCATAAAGCAAATGTTGATGTAATGAAAGATAAACCTCATCTAAAGCATAATTATCCATGGTAGAAAAAAAAACAATAGAAAACTAATTAAACTCTAATGTTTTAGATGGTTTAGAAGAGGGAAATGATACCTATGGATAGTAGAGAAAAACCCTTCCCAAGTGAACTACTTGATCAGGTGATAAATAATTACTCCCCATGGTGATGGAAGGTCCTCTTTGATAAACTCATTATGGTGTCATTTGTTCTCTTCACCTTCCTCCAAAAATATCAAAATATAATCCTCATAAACCTACTTCTAGATTAATCATGAAACTTTTTCATTTTCATATTTCAAATGAGTCACTAAAGCAGTCAATTATTTCAATACTTCCACTATGATACAACTGACCAACTTAACCTTCCTAGTTCTCCAGCTATTTATAAATTGATATGAGATGTTTTTGTCTTCTACATTCACAATTGTGACAAAATGAGTGATTTATCCTATAATAAAAATCTCCCATCTCAGGTACTCTTCTTTAAAGAAACACAAGTTTTGGGTTCCACACTCTAATGTTGGCCACCCCTGATAGCAACTCTCTTTCCTTGAATCAAAAAACTTCCTAGACTTAGCAAGAAGAAACATAAAGTACTTTTGGTAGATCTTTAAAAAAAAAGGTTAATATTTTATTGAATAGCCACTAATTAATCTTTTCCATCTTTTCCATGAAAGAGGGATAAATCAAATTCAATACTATCATTCAAATTATTTTTCCTAAAGTGGGAAAAAATAAATATATTTGAATCTCCTAGAAGATGTACTTGGTGCATAATCTAGCATAATTAAAAGTTATTGCTCAAATTCACACATTTTTCCAATTACTTCTTACTCCATTTAGCTTTCTTGGCCAAGTGGATATGTTTTTCACATTACAGTTTAGCTTAGTATATATCATGAAGCACCAAACAATCATGATATATACCATAGCTTTAATTAAAAGAGTTCCTTATATAATTAATGATCACATCCTATATATCATTAATCAAAATATTTATGATTTAACATGGAATATTACCTTCATTACCCTAATATTTTCATCCTACAAAATTCAGCCCTTTATTATCCAAAGGATCTATAAATTTATTCTCTTCTTGAATTTTATGCTTAAATTACCAACGAGGTATGAAATTAAGCAGATGTTAACTATTCTCAATATATTTTCTTATCTTGCAAGGTGGTTAAGTTGTTGACTTAATGAGATTTGTTACAAGTTTTGAGTCACCTCCAATATATGAAATTCATAGGACAATAAATCTTTTCTTTCCCATACAAGGGGCTATGACTTTAGCTTCATTAGTTGTTTTTATCTTAACATTATTTTCATATCCTTCTATAATGTTTCCTTGAGTATCCTAGAATAAAGTAGTTATAGTAGCCATTATAGGATTTCTCTTACTGTCAACATCAAAATTTAGCTTTACATAGCCTTTTTCAGGATGTTTACATCTAACATGATGTCTACAAATTTTAATCTAATTTTAAATTTATCAATATTTCAAGTAATTCCCCATATTTTTCTAACAAATAATTCTAGTAGAGTTGTTGACATCAGATCATATTGGTGCTTCACATGATTAATATTTTCATGCACTCCATTCTTTATAATTTGGAAAACTTCCTTTGTATTCTCGTTGTCTTTGATGAGCTTAAAATATGCTCATAATTTGGATGTTATGATAAACTTTTAAATGCCTTTACTTTTGTTATTTCATGGATGTTCAGACTTTGTTGAAACCTTTTTGGGATATACTGTAGCAAGATATTTTTATATTTTTACACCTCATTGTGTTGACTTGATTGCATTTATTGCCCCATTGACTCCCTAAAATGACAAGTATATCATATACAGTTTTTGAATGATGAAGTAGATTTAAAATGTGTGATTAATGAATAGATATCGTGTATGTGCCATATGCCTTTTCTGTTGCCTGTTACCTTTTGTTTCGCAGGTTGTTGAAGAATGATCGAGTCAAGCATAGCCGATCTTGGCCTTGCAGTAAAGTCCATTTCCTACACGACTTCGAGGGAGCTCCGATGAAGACTCTTTGACCAAAACCATGGGAAAGAATTTTAATGACAGTCAATCTGGAAAGAGTGGAGCGCTAGATTCTCTCTGGATCGGGTTGAACACATAAATTCATTTATGAAGTTTGTTCCTTGATTCGGGGATACATTTTACTTCCACGTCTTTCTTTGATGGAGTTAGTTAGTTAGTTGCTCTCCTATTTTTAAATAAAGTTCTCCTCCTGCACGATAAGAAGGATGATGAGAGTTAGAATAAGATAGAATCAGAGTAGTAGATATCATGTAAGAATCAATATGATAATGAAAGACAGAATCTGTTTAACCAGAGATAGAGTTTGTTGTTAGTTTCTATATCAACAAAACAATGTATATCATTCTGTTTTTATGAATAAAGTTCAATGAAGTTCTAAGTTTAGCATCTGCGTAATTAGGAGATGCTTGCTAAGGGGGCCCACTTAGTAGGTATCTATAGCTAGTTAGTTAGTTGTTCTTTCCTGTTAAGCTTCAGTTTGCTTTCATCTTTAAAATTTTTATACGAACTCAGCTTTACATTGCTCCTGCAGCATAAGGAATCCATCACTGTGCCTGTTCTTGCAGCATAAGGCCAGTTCATAGTTTGTGTTTTAGTTGTAGCTATCATGGTTTCTGTTTTAATCAAATCATAGTTGAGTTAAAGAGCTTTGCATTACCTTCTTATAGCGTAGGTATAATTTCTTTCCAGTATGTATTTTTGCTAAGATTTGACCAAAATGAGTTCCTAGTGCATATATTTTGCTGCGCCATTTAGAGTATACGTCCCCTGGTTTGACAAGTAAATGAACATCTACAGAGAGAGATATTGGTCACCTGTTGGAATGCCCAATTCCCAGGAAAGGTTTTACTATGATTTTCATATCCTTTTGTGGGCGTGACCATTTTTGGCACCGTTGTCGGGGATGGCGTCTAGCTAGGAGTTTATTAGAAGTCATTTTTAGCATTAGTTTAGCTTGTTAGTAAAATTTTCTAGATCCTTCAAGCCACTATTTATCATTTTGCATGCATAGAAGAAGAAGAGACGCCCTTGGAAGGTTCCTCCCTGAAAATATATTTATTGAACTACAATTTGACCCAGTTGACAACCAACCTAAAGAAAATCCATTCGCTTTGTTATTCTAGCAACCAAACATGGCAAATAATCCACCTAATAATCCACCTTCTGCATTTGAGTTTCCCATTGTTCCCCAGGAAGATACTGACAATCTTAAAAACATTCCCTCTTCTTTACTTCCAAAGTTTTATGGCCTGGTCACAGAGGACCCAGAAACCTTTCTATTTGAATTTGATGTCCTCTGTCACAGTTATGACTACAACACAAACGCTCATCAACTGAAGTTATTTCCTTCCACCTTGAAGGAAGGAGCTCTCAGATGGTTTATGAGTCTGGGAAGTGGTGTCATCGATAGTTGGGAGGTTATGCAGACGAAATTCCTTGAAAAGTATAAGGAATATTGTAAGAGCGCCAGCAAAGGTGATGACATATTCTGAATTCAGTAGAAGGACGATGAAAGTCTAGAAGATTATATTTCCAGATTGTTGTTTTCACTACAGAGGAACTCAAACCATACTCTCAACAAGGACTCTCAGAAACTACTGTTTCTAAAGGGAATCAGTGATGCTTGTATAGACGCCCTAGACCTAATAGGAGGAGGTGATATAACCCAGGTGCCTTGGGATGATATAAAAAAATATGTCTTAACTACTCTCGAGCAATAGTTAAGAAAGGTCGAGGTCATCATGCTACAATAGGGAAGTCTTCTTCTGGTGGAGTTTCCCAAATGGAGATAACAAATTTGCTATCTGACTTCAAGCAGGACATCATTAATAATATGACTATGCAACTGGACACTATGAAAGCTCAGAAGAAACATGAGGAGGCTGACGCAGTTTTGGCCGAATTCTGTCCATACTGCAAACAAAATAAGCGTGACTGCAGATGCAAGATGGTGGCTAATTTGGAAGCCAAACAACTACCTATTGACTTCAAGCCAGTAGAAGGAGATGATGATCAAGTGTTCTTTATTGCACAAAGGAGACCATGGGCCTAAAGACAAGGTATGCCTTAAGACCCTTTAACTTTTGGTAATTCATATTCTGGGTATAATAACCAATGGCAACATGCATATGGACCACCTCAACCAAATTGACCTAATTATCAGAACCAGCAACAGCAATCCCCTCAAGGAGGATGGCAGCAGCCACAAGGGCAATGGACCCCACCTTCAAAAAATTGGTAGCAAAATTCTCAATGGTGAGGCCCTCAGCAATGGAAAAACCAGTCCTCTGGATTCCTGTAGCTTCCATAGCCACAACCACAAGCCTTTATGTCGCCTCCTACAGTAACTGCCACAAATCCTGGACCTCCAAAACAAACACCTATGCCTGCCCAGCCATTGCCCAATCCCAATAATAAGCAACAACAACAGCTTCAGCAGCCTGTATATCTTGCTGAAGCCAACCAATATCAAGCTTATGCCTTAAACATTAATGACATCCATTTGAGGTCTGAAACTACTTTACCTGCTCCAAAACCATCTCTGATTACTGAAATATCAGATTCTCCCCATGAAGAATCTACTGCACCTGTTGTTCCTACTGACCACATGCCCATAACTGGTACAGTTCCTAAAGAGCCTATTCTGCAAAATCAAGACAACCCACCTTTTCCTCAGAGGTTGCAAATTACTACATATAAACCCATGGAAGAACCCACTTTTGACATTATGGATCAGCTCAAGAATGTGCAGATTCAAATTCCTTTATTTCAGGCTATTAAAGATATTCCTATTTTTGGAAAAACTATTAAAGAAGCCTGTTTGAAGAAGCCTGGATGAAAGAAAAAGGATCCTCAAACAATTCATGTATTAGGGAAATTCGCTGATATAATGTTGGGAAATGTAGTTATTCCAAAGTATATTGACCCTGGAAGTCCTATAGTGCAGATAAATGTAAATGGCCAAGTTGTAAAAAATGTTTTGATTGATTTAGGTGCTGCCATTAATGTCATGACAAAGCATATTATAGACTCCCTGAGCATTTCAAACATTAGGTCTACACCCACAGTTCTGCAGCTTGCAGATAGCTCCACAGTTAAACCTGATGGGATAGTAGTAGATGTAATTATCATTCTTGAATCTTGGGAGTATCTTGCTGATTTCACAATATTATCAATTAAGGCAACTTTAGGAGGGTATCCAGTTATTCTTGGTAGACCATGGTTAGCAACTGCTGATGCTTTTATAGGATGCCGTTCTGGAGATATGTCCATTTCTGATGGGCAGTCCACAAAAAAATTGGCTCTGTATCCACCTGCTAGACCTCAGCCAGATTTGTCCCAACCTGTTTGGCTAGATGTGGGGGGAGGAAATTGAAGAAGCCAATTCTTTGGCTCAATTAATGATGATTCAAAATGACCCATTCTCACAACTTCAGAGTGAAGATGCCTTGCTGTTTCAAATTCTACAGTACAACTCTGATATGGGTAGTTTATCTAATCCAAATGGTACTCATTTACAATGTTTCCTGCAACAACTAGATTCTGAAAGTTCACTGCCTAAACTTCCAGTGATTTTTCATAATTTGCTTCCACAAGAGGTACAAACATTACCTGTAGACACTATGAATAATCTCACGGAGCGGATAAAATTGTCTCAAGGTCATTGTTTGAATATCAATAACAAGTTGTCACAGTCTCAACAGGCTGACCTATTAAAAATGCTACAAGAACAGTATAAAGCTTTTGCATGGGAATATGGGGACATGCAAAGAATAGATCCTCGAGTTTGTACTCATAGGATATATATCAAAGAAGATTGTTCACCAATTAGACAACTTTAAAGAAGAGTAAATCCAGCGCTTAGAGAAATAGTTAAAAGTGAGCTTCAAAAGTTGCTTGATGCTGGTTTTATTTATCCAATCTCTGATAGTCAATGGGTTTCTCCATTAGTCATTGTCCCCAAAAAAAGTGGAAAATGGAGAGTATGTGTAGATTACAGAGAATTGAACAGTGCCACTAAAAAAGATCACTTTCCACTACCTTTTGTAGATCAAGTACTAGACTCACTATTTGGCAAAAGATATTTTTCCTTTTTAGATGGTTACAGTGGGTACAATCAGATAAAAATTGCCCCTGAAGATCAAGATAAGACCACTTTTACCTGTCCATGGGGAATATTTGCTTATTCGGTCTTGCCTTTTGGCCTATGCAATGCGCCAACAACATTTCAGAGAGCAGTAATTAGTATCTTTGCTGATATATCTCATGAATGTATGGAGATTTACATGGATGATTTCACTACCTATGGAGTCACATTTGAGGAAGCACTGGTAAATTTAGAAAAAGTATTGAAAAGGTGTAGAGAGAAAAATTTGTCTCTAAACAGTGAGAAGTGTTTTCTAATGATGGAAGAAGGTATTGTTCTAGGTCATCATGTTTCAAAGAATGGAATTCAGGTCGACCCTACTAAAATTGAAGTAATTCAGAATTTACAAACTCCTGCAAAATAGAAAGATGTCAGAAGTTGTCTTGGTCATGTAGAGTATTATAGAAGGTTTATAAAAGACTTCCGTAAAATTGTCAGTCCACTTTATGCTTTGTTAACAAAGGATTCCCAATTTGAGTGGATAGAGGCTTGTGAAAAATCCTTCCTACAACTAAAGGACTTGCTTACTAAAGCCCCTATTCTTCAAGGTCCAAAATGGAATTTGCCTTTTCACATACATGTTGATGCTTCTGACCTTGGCATAGGAGAAGTTCTGAATCAAAAAGAAAATTCAGTTGAACATGCTATTTATTTTATCAGCAAGAACCTTCAAGGTCCTGAGCTCAACTATACTGTCACAGAAAAAGAGTTGCTTGTAGTAGTGTATGCTTTGAATAAATTTAAGCATTATGTCACAGGTTATCAGATATTCATCCATACTGACCATGCAGCAATCAAGTATCTGATGAACAAACCTGCCATCTCTGGTAGGTTGGCGCATTGGCTCCTATTGTTACAAGAGTTTGACATTTTCATAATTGACAAACTAGGGAGAGCTAATGTTGTAGCTGACTTTTTATCAAGACTTCAATCAGCTGCACCTGTTGAACATGAGATCATTGATGATAGGTTCCCAGATGAACACTTGTTTTCCATCACTGCACATATACCCTGGTATGCAGACATTACCAATTATCTAGCAGCAAACAGAATACCAGACCACTTTTCTTCAAAAGAAAAGAAATTGTTAGTAGAGAAAAGTTTTAACTTTTCCTGGATTGCAAATAGTTTGTTTTATACTAGACCTAATCAAGTAATGCGAAAATGTGTAAGAGAAGATGAAACTTATGACATATTGCATGCTTACCATGATGAACCATGTGGAGGATATTTTGCAGCAAAAAGAACATCAATGAAAGTTCTTACAATAGGGTACTACTGGCCAACATTACATAAGGATGTTGTGGCCTATACAAGAAAGTGTGACAGATGCCAGCGTATGGGAAGACCAACTAAGTCCGATGAAATGCCACTATATCCGTAGATAATAGTCACCCCTTTTGATAAATGGGGGATGGATTTTGTAGGGCCAATTGATCCACCATCAAATGGAAAGTCATACATTCTAGTTTGCACGAACTATGTAACAAAATGGGTCGAGGTAACAACTATGACTCATGCCCGAGATAACAAAGTTGCTGAGTTTTTGTATGAACAAATTTTTACAAGATTTGGAGTTCCCAGAGAGCTTGTAACTGATCAAGGAGCTCAGTTTACGTCGAATCTGATCAATGCACTAATGAATGACTATAAAATCAAACATAGGAAGTCCAGCCCTTATCACCCTCAAGCCAATGGTCAGACAGAGGTAACAAACAGAGAAATTGAGGCGCTCCTCATAAAGACAGTGCAGAACCATAGAAAATATTGGAGCAATAGACTTCCTGAAGCAGTTTGGGCTTACAGAACTACATGGAAAACAACAACTGGGTTTACACCTTTTGAGCTGCTTTATGGGAAAACAGCCATGTTACCCAAAGAATTTGAACACAAAACTTTGAGGACAGCTCTTGAACTCAATATAGACATATATGAAGCACAGAAGGACCGTCTCTTGTAGCTAAATGCTTTGGACGAAATGAGAAAAGCCACCCTGTAGCATACAGAAGCAATCCAACAACAAAGGAAGAAATGGCATGATCAGCACATCAAAACCAAGAAATTTTCTGCTGGAGATTGGGCTCTGTTATATGATTCTAGATATCAAGAAAACCAAGGTAAGCTCACAACATGTTGGCTTGGCCCCTATGAAGTTGAAAATGTATTCGACAATGGAGCTGTATATTTGGTAACAATAGACCCAGTCCGCTTCAAATTGCTAGTGAATGGCCACCGACTCTGATTGTACCACAAACCAGTCTCCAAGGAAGAATTCATGCAGTAGTTCATTTAGGTTCCTCCCACTACTCTTCCTGTAGCCGAAGGCTGTAGCCTTTCTCCTGCAGTGTTACCATAATTTTCAAAAAAGCATGCCCATAATAAAGGTTTTCTTTTTAAAAAAGGAAACCCCTTTTTCTCCATTCTCATTTATCGCCCCCATTTCACTTCTTTATCCTCCGTCCATCCATTCCATCCGTTCATTTCATCCACCCACCTCACCCATCCATGTTATCTGTACGCATCAACATTAATTAAGATATCTTTCCCACTTGTCAATTCATGCAGACGTCGTCATCTTTCTTCACACGTACGTGCAATTATCAAAGGTACGCCATATCTTTTCTTATCGCATATTTGATTTATTTCATTCTATTCATTTATTGCTATGCATTTACCGGTCTCTATTACCTGAATCTCTACCTGTTCTTTATGACATGTGAGGACACATGTCATACTTTCAGTAGAGGGCAGGGTAATCCATCTTTTAAAACCTGTCTTTTCCCCGCTGCCATAACTGCAAAATAATCTTTCTTTAATACTTTTTTGGTACTTTCCAAATATGATCGCATGTCCTTCTTTATTGCATAATTACGATTAAGACTGCTTGTTCAAAATGTTCATTTTTGGAAAAAAAAGAAAGAAATGTGATGACACGAAAGAAGAAAAACTAGAGCAGAAAGGGAAATAGAGAATTTGAATTTTCAGCAAGGAATTGAGTTTAGCTAAAGGAAAATTACAAACATGGGTGGTCAGTTGGTGCGACATGAGCCTGTAGCTCAATGTTATTGCAAAATCTGCAAACAGTCCATGCATTCAGCCTCTGTGGGTGGTTAAATTATTTCTTGAGCTTAAATGATTTTGATGAGGAGGTTGCTGGAGAATTTTTTAGAACCTTTTCTGAAGGGGAAGCCACTATATGGGGTCTAACGGTTGTTGCAACCGAAAATAGAATTGCTGAAGTAACTGGGCTTCCAGCCGTTGGAGAAAAATTTTCTTCAAACGTTGCAGCTGCAAGGGCTGAGTTTTCAATGCCTACTGATGGACCTTTGGAAGTCTCCAAGTAGGGATGCAAACGCGTATCGTTGCCTCCTCCTTATTCAGAGTATGCTACTTACATAATCAGGTATTTGATCTGTGAAGGCCATTTTTCCTATCTGCATTCTCATCATTTTAAATTATTGAGCCATATGAGGCATGGGTTAGTTATAAATGTTCCAAATTTCTTGTTAAAATTTTTAGAACAAAGTGCCCATGGAACTCAACAGGGGAAAGATAATTCTGTCACTCATCATGGCCTTATTAAATTATTGATTGAGTGCTCTTTGAGGGATGTCTCACCTCTCTCCTGGCAACATTTTGTTGCCCAAAAGAGTTTGCAAATTCTACAACCCCCTAGGGTACTTACCTCACGGCCTCAGAAAAAGAAGAAAGAAATTGTCATCTACTCTTGTAGCACTTGGTCCTGCAGTTTTCGCACCTGAATCCTCTGCTAGGGTACAAACTAGGTCTGCCACTAGGAGAGAAAAGGGAAAAACAAAGGCAGAAGGGTCCCCAGAATCTGACCCTCATTCTCAGAAAAGGCAATGCCCTTCTCCTATAGCACCTTCCCCTGCAGCTGTTTCTCCTACAGAAACACCTGTTGCTATTACTAGTTCATCGTCATTCTTTGGTAGGGCAAAGCCCTCTGAAAAAACAAGGAAGAGGAAAGCTACCGGAACACCTCCTGCAGCCGCATCAATACCAAGAAGGGTTTCCGCAAGGAAACAATCTAAGACCTCCCCTACTTCACCGCAACCAGAGGTTTTTGTAATTTCAGAAGGGTCTGTTGAGTCCAAATTTAATGTTTCTTAGAATGTGTCCGAAAATGCTACCCAGAGTTCGTTCGTTCCTGAAGAGGAACAAGTTGAGACAAGAGAAACAGGGCATAATGAGCAAGGGTTACCAAATCTTGATGATTTGGCTGCTGCTGCTATGCAATTTTTGGAGAAAGCACAGACTTCTCCACTACAATAATAAGAAGAATTTATCTTGCAGCAAGAGCAAGAAAAGACTGAACAATTGAATGTTCCTAGTGAAGTTGTATTTCATCCTGCAATTTGTAAAACCATTGTTGTGTATAAGAGAATGTTTTTAATTGAATTTCGAGAATATGTTAAAGCTAATTGGGAAACAGTTACATTGCAAACCCTGACTTTCCGATACATAGCCCAGACTGACATGCAACAAAGTCTATGGGAAATAGAAAAGAAGAAATTGAAAAAGAAAATTGAAAGTCAGAAGCAGGAAATTGCTGAATTGAAAGCAAAAATGGATGAAATGTTAAAAGTAATTGGTCAAATTATGGAATGTAGACCACCACCCAAAGTTTATGCTCTGTGCCTTAAAGAACAGTTTTTATGGTTCCAATTGATGAGAATTTCCAGAAACCAAGATCCTATAATTCATACATCCAAGGAATTCTATGAAGCATACCAGGCAGCCCCTAACTGGTTAAGGAATTCTATCTGTGAATTCTATTTGCATGGCATTTTAATACCATTTGAAATAGAATAGAATCGTCTTCTATATATTGGTGATATTCATTTGAGAGCATTTATGTCATGGGCAGTAAATGAGGCAAATTATGGCAGGCAATGGGAAACATATGAGGAAGCTGAGAAAACAGAACCTGTTCCATTACGTTCTCAAAGTTCAAACCCCCATGCAATGTTGAAAGATTGGTTTGCTCTGACATATGGTATTAATAATGTTTCAGCAAAAGAAAAAATATTTGATATCAGAAAACAAGTATATGATGAATTCCAGGCACAACAATATTCATTTTGGAAATTGGCATACACCAGAAGTGAGAAAAGATGGGAGAGATTAACTGTTGGGTTAAGAAAGTTAGAACCACATGGTCCCCTAAATTTCACAGCAGCTCTCAAAAGAACCAACAGATATATTCAATTGGGACTTCAAACAAGATTTGAACTGTGGTTGCCACTGACATTCAGACCCCCTGTGCTAATGTGGCCACTTTATCCTCACCAGGCTACAAATCTTAACAATGAATTAGAAGACCAAAGGTATGAAAAATATCGGGATTTCAGAGGATTTTATTACAAGTTTAAAAATCCATTTCAAAGTCATGCAGCAACCACTGACTTCAGAGAAACCACCAGGAAAGTTAATGCTGGAGGACCAGCATTGGACTAAGTAGGGGGTAGTGATGAGCTTAAAATATGCTCATAATTTGGATGTTATGATAAGCTTTTAAATGCCTTTACTTTTTTTATTTCATGGATGTTCAGACTTTGTTGAAACCTTTTTGGGATATCCTGTAGCGAGATACTTTTATATTCCTGCAGCTCATTGTGTTGACTTGATTGCATTTATTGCCTCATTGACTCCCTAAAATGGTTGGTATATTGTATATAGTTTTTGAATGATGAAGTAGATTTAAAATGTGTGATTAATGAATAGATATCATGTATGTGCCATACACCTTTTCTGTTACCTGTTACCTTTTGTTTCACAGGTTGTTGAAGAACGATCGAGTCAAGCGCAGCTGATCTCGTCCTTGTAGTAAAGTCCATTTCCTACATGACTTCGAGGGAGCTCCGACGAAGACTCTTTGATCGAAACCATGGGAAAGAATTTTAATGACAGCCAATCTGGAAAGAGTGGAGCACTAGATTCTCTCTGGATCGAGTTGAACACATAAATTCATTTATGAAGTTTGTTCCTTGATTCGGGGATATATTTTACTTCCACGTCTTTCTTTGATGGAGTTAGTTAGTTAGTTGCTCTCCTGTTTTTAAATAAAGTTCTCCTCCTGCGCGAGAAGAAGGATGATGAGAGTTAGAATAAGATAGAATTAGAGTAGTAGATATCATGTAAGAATCAATATGATAATGAAAGATAGAATCTATTTAACCAGAGATAGAGTTTGTTGTTAGTTTCCATATCAACAAAACAATGTATATCATTATATTTTTATGAATAAAGTTCAATGAAGTTCTGAGTTTAGCATTTGCGTAATCAGGAGATGCTTGCTAAGGGGGCCCACTTAGTAGGTATCTGTAGCTGGTTAGTTAGTTGTTCTTTCCTGTTAAGCTTCAGTTTGCTCTCATCTTTAAAGTTTTTATACAAACTCAGCTTTACATTGCTCCTGCAGCATAAGGAATCCATCACTGTGCATGTTCCTGCAGCATAAGGCCAGTTCATAGTTTGTGTTTCAGTTGTAGTTATCATGGTTTCTGTTTTAATCAAATCATAGTTGAGTTAAAGAGCTTTGCATTACCTTCCTGTAGCGTAGGTAGAATTTCTTTCCAGTATGTATTTCTACTAAGATTTGACCAAAATGAGTTCCTAGTGCATATATTTTGCTGTGTCATTTAAAGTATACGTCCCCTGGTTTGACAAGTAAATGAACGTCTACAGAGAGAGATATTGGTCACCTGTTGGAATGCCCAATTCTCAGGAAAGGTGTTACTGTGATTTTCATATCCTTTTGTGGGCGCGACCAGTCTTGATTACATATTTTGAAATATTCCTCTCATTCTAGATGGCTCATGCCACATAGGAGGAATTTGGGTCTACATTTCCTTCAACACATGATTCTTAACAATGGTGTGATGTCTCAAAACTTCAATTTAAATTTTCTGATGGTCTTAGGGAAAAACCAATTAATATGTAAGGAAGGTAGCACCTCTTCATATGCATATAATTTAGAAAGATATGGTTCACTAATTCCTCTTCTTGATAACATAAAATGCATTTGTTAAGAAGATTAAACCCCTTTTTTACTAGGTTCTACAATGTCAAAATTTTATTATGGTTAGTTGTCCACCAAAAATGAACAATTTTGGGGGTGACGTTCCTATCCCATATCAATTTCCATTTAAAATCCATCCTCCTTGAATTGCATTGTAAGAAAAAGTAATTTGAAGAGAAAAGAAATATTCCCATAGAGTTTGAGCCCCATATAAGTTCGTCATTTTGTGGCAGTCAAAGAAACAATATGCTCCAAGCGATTTAATAAATTAGTCTCTAATTTCTTCATGGAATAAAAAATGAAGGAAGAATTTCCAGTACTCACACCAATGCAATCAAAAAGTATCCTCCAAAATATTGATTCTTAGCCAATCACCAACATGCCATATTCTACCTTATCTCAATATTTTTATCACCAACTAGATAGGTTGTTAGGAGAGTGTCCTTTTGAAATTCAATAATTATATTAATGGAGCTTTTCTTTAGAATTAAAGAAATATTAAAAATCCTTTGCTACAATTGGTATGATGCCCTAAAATTTGAGGATACCTATTTAGAAACACTTTCCATTATTGAGATTCATTGATAAAAGATAAGACAAAAGGTATAGTTTCATCCATAAATAATTGGTGGAAGGAGGGATGAATACATAAAATTGGCACAATACCTTTAAGATACTTTGGGAGATAAGTCTAGCAATTTTCTTGCAACGAACCTCAACTACTAGGATGAAAAAATAAGATGACAAAGGATCTCCATGGTGGAAGCCCCTTTCATTATAAATGAAACTTCTTGCAATTCTATTGACCATTATACAGAAACCTGGAGCAATACCAAATTCCTTGATAATTGGATTGCTTTTCTATGGAATCTAAAATTTTGGAGGGTAGTAAAAAGGAAACTCTATGATATCATATCATAGGATTTTGAGATGTCAAATTTAGAGACCGTACCATTTTATTCATTTTTCTCCATTAAGTGGAGAATCTCATGAGTTGTTAAATAACATCTAAAATTTTCCTTCCATTAAAAAATGCCCTTTTCATTGATAGATATGAGGGATGAGAGAAGAGGTTTGAGGTGGTTAACTATCTATTTAAAAAGGATTTTATTAAATATATTACATAAGATTATCATTTTAAAGTTAAGAAATTTGTCCATGTGCTCTTTTTAAGTAATCAAAGAAATGAAAGTAGTATTGATCTATTTTAGGATCTTACCAAACCAAAAGAAGTCCCTTGTAGTAGCCAAAACATCACCTTTAACATGTCTTAGTACTCTTTGAATAAAGTTGGGGGAATCCATCATGACTAGGTGCTTTAGAGGCACCAAAGGAAATGACAACTTTGACATCCTTTTCAGAGACATCTCTAGTTAAATTGGAATTGTCATCATGTGTCAAGATGCTAGGGATAACCTTATAAAATTAATCAAGTCCTGATTAAAATCTTCAAGAAAATCCTTGTAGCTATCATGAAATAAGGAAACAACCACATACCCAATTTGTTGCCATCCTCTAAAATATTCCCATTAGTATTAGTTATGTTCCTAATTGTGTTTCCTTTCCTATGCTTTAATATGGACTCATGCAGGAAATCGATATTCCTATCCCCTCCTATAACCATTATAGTCTAGATTTATGTTTCCAATGGATTTTCTCTTTCTTAAGAAGGTTATGGAATTCTTCTCTTAGCCATCTTTTTCTATGGAAAATTACAATCCTCGTATTACATATGGCCATAAAATTCTATATCTCTTTGAGATCCATTAAAATGTAACATTTTCTTTGAAATTTATGTTGCCAAATGTATAATAGTTGTACCCTTTCAACCATTTTTTAATTTCTTTTAGCTTGGAGGTGTAATGCGTGAAAAATTAGGGTTTTCACCATTAGAGGGAGAAAACCACCAATTTACCATTACATTCAAAAGAGGGGTGAGATCCAATAGATTTAGTCACAAACTAACAAAGAGAAGGACTAAAAAAATAATTGGATTCAAGGGGTAAATTTTCTTACCCTCTTTTGTGAGTTGAATTGCTGAAATTAGGGTAAAGTGCTGAAAATCAAGGTAAAAACATGGAAACAGTGAGCTACATACATTAGATTGAGCCACACACTTGGATATGAGAATTATAAGAGGATTCAGACCCAATCCTCAAAAAATATACTAAAATGTTGAGATTGTGGCACTCGTCACCATGCTCCTCCAATCTTTTTGCACACCATAGGGGGATTGATTCGTTATTGTACATAATGCTTATCTCGAAGATCGTAGCTCTGTACCCATTTCCTGCACATAGAAAAAAAGGAGAAATAGGTTGGGAATAGTGTTTTCCTAAGTTAAACATTAGTTTTGGATAAACCTTGAATGAAATATTGCAAATACTAAAATAAAATGATGGAATGATATACCTAAGATCTACAATGACTGATAACGATGCTTTGCTTCTTGAATGTAATCACATATGCTGAATGAAACAACATGAATGTGACAAAACCCTAACCACACACACATGCTTACAAATGAATGTTTTAATTTACTCCACAATGGTTGAATGAAGGAAATATATCCTTGAAGATCTCTATAAATGCTTGGTAATGCTTCACAGATACAAGAATACTTGATTGCTTGGAGGGATTGATCACCTAGATTAAATTAGATGAAAATGAGTTGACAAGGATGCCTTATATAGGGATTTCATGATTGAAATCACCTTTATGCTGACCTAGAATTGATATAATTTTGCACAAACCTATATTTAAACATTATAATACCGCAAAAACAAGATCCCAAAATGCAAGGAGAATAAGTTGGGACTAATGTGAATTACATCGTCTGATAGACTTATTTCCAAAATTTTAGGGATGCAAGGTATTGTGATTATAAGGTGATCCCCAACTCGATGCTTCAATTCAAAGTGTTTAGATATGTGAATTTAGTCCTTGAAATTCATAATAGGACCTAATCAGGTCCTTTAATGGATTAATTGTTTAAAAGGGAAACATAAAAAGGGGCACACCTAAGGTTAAGGGCCCAATTTTATGATGTGTGGAGTGATAAAAGATGGCTTTAGATTTAATTAAATTATTAAAGGAAATTTAAAATGCATAATCCAACTCACGAAGGCGGGTTCTAATCTAAGTGTGAAATTGCACCACCCAATTAAGGGTGTACAATTTACAATACAATGCTATATTTAGCCCCCACTTTAGTGAAGTAGCTTATGATCATACTTTCGATAAAGGAGAAATATGAGAGAGAGGATAAAATAGGAGCACAATCATAACTAGATAAGGCTTCACTATTTTTGAGAAGCCAAGTCCCCAATCTTAGGATCTTAACACACATAATCATATGCAAAGACACATAAAACAAGGGGTCGGTACTAAAAACAAGACCTCAAGTCAACTTTTCAAAGACACCTCGATAATAAAAATGTCTCAACCACTAATATCATTCTTGAAAAGTGCCATATCAAGAAGACATGTGATCACATAAAAGAGAAAAGAACGCATCATCTATGAACTACAAATAGGTAAGCTATCAGGTCATGAAAAGAAAGAAAGAGAGAGAGCACAAATACATCCTAGATGTGTTTTTCTAGATGATTCATGAGAATAATGATGAAAAAGGAGAAAATAGATACCTCGCTCCTAGATGTGTTTTCTAGGTGATCCATGTTGGGGAGGAGATTAAGAATAGTCTAGCCATGTTTCAATAGCTCCACTCATCCTCGTCCGTGTGTGCAAGTGATGTATAGTTTCAAGTATATAGCACCCCATATAAGAGTTTGTTTCCTCTAGTTTTGAGGATACATAAACCTATTTAAGACATGTAATGTAAATGCAAATACCAGGGCGTGAATATGTAAATGCCAAGGGTTGAATATGTAAATGCTAAGGGGTGAATATATAAATTTCAAGAGGTTAATATGTAAATTCCGAAGGCTTTAACAAATGCATTCCTATTTTCAAGGACATCTTGTGTAAGAGTTTGTTTTCTCCAGTTTCAGGAATGTATACCCCCATCTAATACATATACCCAAGCTACATTAGGTTTCGAGTATGAACATCTCGTATAATAATTTGTTTTCTCTAATTTCAAGAATGAATACCTCGTGTAAGATATGAAAAAGTGATATACAAAAATATAGTAGAATACGGTACAAAGGGAGTGATGTAGGTGCCCCCCCCCTTAAGATGTCACCGTAGCCCTATGTTGATGTCTTAAGGAAGCTTAGAAACAAGGATACCTATCTTCAACACGAAGGAGATATCCTTTAGTCAACAATGTTCAGAAATCCAAGCTATAGAGGGAATACTCTTATAAGAAAGGGTAAGATAGTTGAAAAAGAGATATCTTGCAACAAGTGTAAAAGAGATCCTTGGAGGAGAAGAGATCTTTTCTCAAAAGACATCTACCTCCAAAAGGAGTTTCTTGAACAAATATAGAATTGTCTACCAAAAGAAAGGAAGGAGACCAAGAATGCATGCCTTCTTCCTATTGCTTAGTGAAAGAGATTCTTGATGAAGGATGAGACACTTTTGACCCAATGTATGGGGGTAACTTTATAATATATGCATATTGACAAGTGAAGAAGAGGTTGTAACCCAAGACTTACGTTATAAGAGATAATCCTTGAGAAAACAACAACTTCACACAGGGAATGTCATCAAATCATAAGAAAACACTGCTCAACAAAGGAAAAGTAGATCCTTAGGAAGGAAAGAGTTAAACAAATCACTGGCCACCAAGTGTAAGGACAATGAGAAAAATTAAACAACTTCCAAAGAAAAATTGTCCATAAATGATGTACCATTTCAAACAAGGAATATTTCCGGACTTATACTTAACAACTAGTATCATTCAAGTTGAACTTAGGTAGATTTAACAATTTATGCTTTATGTTTTGTTTTTTTCTGGATTTTCTGATTTAGGACTTGAAAAAAGATAAAAGAATGAGGGTTCAGAAATTCTAACTACTGCTAAGCTATTCCTATGAACTCAAGAGATGGTAAAGATTAAGTGAAACTGGTCACGACACTTTGTTTGGCCACACTTGGAAAACTACGAAAAGCGGTGCAATCTTCTAAGGTTGTGCTTAAGATTTCACACTCATGAATAATACTAACAATTGAACAATATTACTCAAAGTAGAAGTTAAGCAGCCACATTTAAGAGGTCGGGCTAACTTTACACATCGAATGAAAATCATCCATCCAACAAAAGTATGAGTAAAATTTCACATGTATTTGCATGAAGGATAATTGTATGCAAGAAAGGGCATTAGCTTAATATTCTTACCCCCCAAGCATAGAGACAAGAATAAATAGACTATTATGTTTCTCAAAAAGTATGATTGCACCTAAAATTGTACCACCATCAATGACACTGAACCCCGAATAGGTAAGCTAACAATGTCACATAATGAGGAGCAACATAATAGGAATTTGAATTTTATTTGAAATGATCATGAAAAATATGCCATGCATCATCAGTTGTTAATTTTATGTTATTTTGATGACCTTCGGAGCTTCAAACTAGAATTCTATATTTTGAAATGGTTAGGAAGGAAATCTGAAAAAGTTGGTTCTGAACTGGGAGGACTAGGGTGCTAGGCACCTTGGTCCTGAGGACCAAAGTGTTGGGTACCTTGGTCCTAAGGACGAGAGTGATGGGCACCTTGGCCTTAAAGACCAAATCATTGGGTGCTCTGGTCCTAAGATAGGGGTGCTAGGAACCCTGGTTCTTGGGTACTAGGCTTAGGTTTATAACAGAGAAGTGAAATAGAGTTATAATGAAAAGGATTGGAAAATACATTGGCTTGTTGGGATGTCATGAGAAGATGTAAATCCACTAGGCAATGGAGGAGGGGATGTTGACAAAGGAAGAGGTTGGAAAACTAGTTTTTCATGACTTTGTTTCACACATCCTAAAACTTGTTCATTGTATCCATATGTAGGATTAGGAGAGGATTTTATCTTAGGTGGAATTGGATTGAAGTTTAAAGAGGCCCAATAAATTTCTAGACATGTGTTAGGATACAAGTTTTGAGTATCAAATTCAGTTATCTTAGATTTTCTAAAAAAAGAAGGTGTGAAATCTAATGACCCCCAATCATCCTTCAAGAATTCTTCTCTAAGAACTTCTTTAGTAAGATATGGTGTATTTGTTAGAATCGGAGAGAGGATTGTAGGAACTAACATAGAAAATTGTGCTTTCATTCATACGTTCTCATCGGTTTCTAAAGTAAACACTTCATTATTATATGTGCAAGACATTGCATGATAGTTAGGAACAATCTTAGGGTTCTCAACAATATGAATGGCATTGATTTGATATTTACAAGGTTGTTCATTTTTAGGAGAGAGAGCATTAGAAACATTATAATGATGGAAAATATGATGAGTGAAAATTTGAGTGGCTAATATTCAACAATTGGCTATTTTTTGAAATTTGGGAATCATGATTTGGCTAATAAGTTTAGCTTTTAAGGTAACTCGAATAGCCATATTTTTTTATTTTTTTATTTTAGTGTTGTTTAATTTGCCAGAGAATATTTTTTCGTTTTTTTTTTAACTCAAGGATTCGCCACAATATTCATTACATGATTGGACCATATTCGACATTTTCTTTTATTATAGAAATCTAGATTAATTCACCAATAATATATCATAATTCTTAGTTACTTTATGGTTATATCAGCAATCTTTGGTTTCCACCATTGATTTAAACTATAATCTAATGACTTTCACTGTATTCTATGAGTTAAATTGTACGTACAAGTTGTAAAGGCCTCAATGAAAATTAATTGTCTAAAAGCAATTTTTGGTACATATTATCTCACAAAATACAAAGAGGTCTATTACATTATTTTAAGTTCATGGTACAAACTAAATAAAGTAGATTCTACCCCTTAAACTCATTAATGATTTCCACCTCCAAGCCTTTACTTTTCTATGAAAAACTATTTTTTGAATGAAAGGATTTACAATAGTAATTAATGCATACTCTTATTATTTTTCAAGATTCACCAATATTTTCTACCAAAAAAATTGATATATAAAAAATTCGCCAATAAAATTAATATATTTATTTTAAGAAAGGAAAGATTCGTCAATTAAAATAATTATTATTATTTAAAAAAATTAAATATTTGCCAAGATTTTATGTAATTTTTTGGGAGGGGGTTTCTTAAAGTTATCATTGAATAGGATCATCCTCTTTCTCTCAGGGATCTCTTTGACAAACCCTAGGAAGGGGACAATAATGTCTTATTGATGCTCCATCTCTAGGGTGAAGGTTATAAAAATGAATAGAAGGTGAAGTGTTACCAAAATAATTCTCACTCATTTTAACTTCTTTTACTATAATATCATCCTCTTTTACCAAGGTACCCTCATGGGGGAGGAACATCTTAAGAGAATAATCCACACCATCCTCCAATGGTTCATCCAAAATAGGGAAATCATTGTGAGAAGTGTTACAAATATATCTATGCATCAATATGTCCTTTTCAGGGAGAGTAACTTTGGGAGAGGAATCATTGAAAGGCTCATAAAGGGGGTTTTCATATATCTTAAATCCTTTCAAATTAAAACCTCCTATTATAAATATAAATTTGACATTTTTCTAAATTAAGAAAAGGAAGCTTGCAATGAAAGAAGTGAGTGCAATGAACTAGATTTGAAAAACACAATTGAGGAATTATGCAATCCACAAGTTAACTTTAGTATTAAAAATTAGAGTTTTTATAAATTAAACCACTAAATTTATGAGATCTAGGAGGGCAATTTTGAAATTTGAAATTTGAAACAATTAGACAATGCAAAATTTTATAAAAAATGTTTGTTCAATTATTTAAGCAAATTGGTTTGTGATTTTGAAAAGATAAATTCATAAAGAGCATGCAATCCACTGCTAAATTTAAATTTAAACATTAGGGTTTTGTGAAAATAACCTCTTAAATTTTATAATCAATTTGAAATTGGATCTAAGATTACAATTTTGAATTTTAATTAACATCAACAATTAGATCTGTAACAATTAATCCAAAAATTAGACAACTCACAAGCTCAATTTTAAATTTTAAAAACTATGGTTTTTGAAATTAACCTCTAAATTTTTTAAATTTGATTGGAAATTGAACTTGCAAGTAAAAATTTTGAATTGTTAAAAGGGAAAACACTCATATCTGAAATAATTAATCCAAATTAAAGACTAAAAATACTCAATTTTAAACTTAAAAAAGAGGGTTTCGTTAAATTTAACCTCTAAATTTTGAAAGTTCACTTGGAAATCAAACTTGTAAATGAAAATTGGAATTTTAAATTGCATAAACACTCAGATATAAGAACATAAATTAGAATTAAAGGTATAATGAATCGAGTTAACCAAAATGTAATGGGTGAAAATTTAGGGTTTCCACCATTAGAGGGAGAAAACCACTAATTTACCATTACATTCAAAGGAGGGATGAGGTCCAATGGAAGTTTCTAAACTGGTAAGTAGTCCTATGGTTACAAGTGATAAATTGACAAGAAAAGATGTTTCTGCATCAGTAAATCCTCCAAGATACAAATCTATGATTGGAGGTCTTTCTTATTTGACTCAGACTAGGCCTAACATTATGAATGTTGTTTGTATTATTTCAAGATTTCAGAGTGATCCTAGAGAAAATCATGAGATGGCGGTGAAAAGGATTTTTAGATACTTGCAAGGTATATCAGAATATGGCTTGTGGTACCCTAAGGATGATAACTTTACTTTATGTGCATATACAGATGTTGATTGGGCAGAAGATGTTGATGACTGGAAAAGTACTTCCGATGGACCTTTCTTTCTTGGAAAGAAGTTGGTTTCATGGATCAGCAAGAAACAATCATGTACTTCATCTACTGTTGAAGCTGAGTATGTTTCTGTTGTTGCTAATTGTACACAAGTTTAATGGATGAAGCAAATGTTGAAGGATATAGAGGTGGATTATGATCCATCAGTAGTTATTCACTATGATAACTCTGCTGCTATTGATATATCAAAGAATTGGGTATTTAATTCTAAGAAAAAGCACATATCTATAAAGTATAACTTTTTGAAGAAGGTGGAAGTAAATAAAGTTAGACTAGTTTATGTGAACACTAAAGAGCAAATTGCAGATATTTTCACTAAACCTTTATCCAAGGAATCATTTGAGTACCTGAGAGTCAGATTGGGAGTTTCTAGCCCTCTGATATAGACTTGATTGATGCGGTTTGGCATCAGTCTGACATGCATTATCTGATATACTATTCATTCTAGCACTAATGTGGGATGCTACTGCTCAAGCGGAGTAGTCAACTTTGTGATTTAGAGGCTTATGTTTTTGCTTTGATATTTTTATCAAATTTCTGGCATTGATGTCAAAGGGGGAGTGATATGAATGTGAAAAAGAAAAAGAAATTCAAGAGCTTTACAGAGATATTATTCACAAGGGGAGATATTGATATTTAGTGCTATATGTGGTTGATTGTTAGTTGTCTTCCACAGGGGGAGACTTGTTTGGCATTTCTTGGTACTTAGATGTTTTTCACATCTAGTGTTGCCATCAATGCCAAAGGGGGAGATTATTGGCCATTTGGTGGAATTGATTATGTTTTGCATTGATGTTTTGTCATTGATGTCAACACTATCTATTTGCATGCTTTACTGGCACCCTTCTGGTCTCGGTAGGTTAAGTGGTTTTTGGTTAACTTGGATCCAGTAGGCTCCAGTATAGTCTGGTGATGGAATTGGCTTATTCATGATACTTATACTCATACTTGGTTAGTTGGTTTTGGTCTAGTGATTGGATGCTATCCTGCTTGCTTAGAAGATTGGTTTCTAATTCTAGTGAGGGTTTCACCGATAGAGATTTTTGTGGAGATCTTTGATGCATTGCATAAGTGGTGTTGGTGCAACTTCTGATGGAGTTTTAGGATGTTGTTTTTTATCATGCTCAATATTTGGAGAATGGAGATCATTGTTGAAGCATGTGAACCTATACTTGGTCATAGTTGATCTAGGTTATGGACCGACTTTAATGTAATGTGTGGATAGGACCTATTGATGTAGTTTTAGGATGTCTTATGTGTTGATATTATTTGTTTGGTCTAAAGCCAACATGGTTTGTAACTATGTAATTGGTTTAGTATCTAGTTGCCGATGTGATTGTTTATGGTCGAGGGTTTGTAAATATAGATGTAAGATCTCATTGTAGATCATCATGGTTAATGCAAGAGGTCATGGTCAAGGAATGTAATATAATTCAGGCAGAGGAGTTGGATGATCATTAAAGATCAAATTGGGTTTATGTAAGAGTATTTAGTCCTCTGGTATTGAGCTCAACTGAAATTATACTCAAGCATAGGAGATGCTATCTTTTGCAATTCAACACTTCTCTGGATTGTATTCTAGATTTATATGTAGTCAATGAGGCTCTTTTTGTGATGAGCATTGTTCTCTAGGTTGTTTGCCTTCTTGCAAGTGTAGGCCCCTTAATTGTAATTCACATACTTACTGCAAAAGTATTATCTAATTGTGGGTAGGCTTCCCACCATAGTTTTTCTCTTTACTAGGTTTTCCACATACAAATCTTGGTGTTGTGTGGATTGCTTTTATTCTATGATTATTGTTTATTCTTAATTGATTAAGTGCTATTTTTGTATTATTGTATTGGGTTCCGGTTTTAATGTTTTATTTTCTGAATTTTATTATAATTTGTGATAATTGATTCACCCCCCCCTCTTAGTTGTCTTCTGGTTATCTAAATTATCTAACACTAAGATCTCCTCATGCATGGCAGAATAAATTGGTAAGTTATAAGGCCCATTTCTCTAGTTACTACTTTCCTTGCAAAGATTATGGTCATAGGGAAGATGAATGCAAAATGAGGTCTAGGAATAAACAAAATGCTTTTCCTAGGAATAACAATCTAGCCTATTATAGATGCAATGCATTTGGTCATAGAAGTCATGATTGCAGAAAGAAGAACTTGTGGTCATATAGCAACCAGTATAAGAATCATGCTCAATATAAAAATGGTTATAGAGAATATGAGATTCAAAGACCTGCATGGAACAAAATTAGAAATGTTCCAGCAAGAACAAGAAATCTATCAGTTCCGGTAGCTGGTGATGCAGAGTCGATTGTCTCTCACCGGTTTGTGCTACCTTGTCTAAGTATCTCCTCCAAGATACACAAGAACCATCCAATGATTCTACACCTCACACCCTAAAATGGTTGACAATAATTACCCTCTTTGACCTTCCCAAGGTCCTTAGGCTAGGATAAGCTCTTGTTGTTTTGATGGTTCTATTATCTTGCTTCAGAGACCTTGTTTTCCCACACTCTTTCACACTCAGCCTAAGAGTCCAACCCCTCTACCATAGGATATTCATTCCCCATACTACACACATTAGGATGAGTTAATTTGGATGGATTCACAACCCTATTCCTTACTTAGGAAATTTTGATACTTACTGGTTTGGTGTTTTACAAACAAACTGCATTTTTAGGCCTAACTGGTTCAAGTAGCCTAGTCAACGACGTATTCTACACTTATTGGTTAAAATTATTAAAAAAACCTATGAAATCTTTGTCTTTATAGACACCCTTTTTAATTTTACAGACAATATCTCAAAACTAGAGGTGGGTTTGGTCATTAGCATCTCTAACCCTTACTGGTTAACTAGGCCTAATTGACCCTTTCTAGGCCTTAAAAATAGGGATTGATAAAAACTCCTTCATTGGTCTAATTTCTTGAGTGAATTGATGATATTTTGGGGTTTTTGATTTCATATGGAGTTCCAATTCAATCATACTTCTTCTTCACCCATCAGACTCACCCAATTAGGGCTTTTTATCCATGATTCCAAACGCTTGCCAACTCAGTGTACCAATCTTAGGATATGGTGGAAAATCTTTATTTTGGATTTCCCTATCTCAAAACCAAAAAGGAAACATAGAATACTTTTCAACCTAACATTACACAAGGTTTCAGAGTGAAAATCCACTATGGAACGTTAGGTTGGAGCCATTTTGCTCTCAAAACCCTAGTTTTTAGGGCTCTTGAACCCGCTTGCAGCAAAATAGAGTTTATTCACAAAATAAAACACTTCAAGACTCCAAATCAAAAACAAAATGAAGGTAAAATACTAGACTAAAAAACCATGTCACTTTTTTGAGATGCTCGATCCATACAAGTCATACAATTTGCAAAAACAACAAAAACTCGGTAGAATACAAACAAATGGGAAACCAAAACTTGTTTATTTTCTTCAGATCTTCAACAAATTTAAAAAATTGATTATCATTGGTCTTTCCCAGCCTTATAATAGCCTTGAATTAGTTACAAATTCTCACAACTGATTGTGTCAACCAACTGACTGTTGGAGTATGAAAATGTTGCAAAGTTGCTATGAACAACTTTTGCAACTTTTGCAAATTGTTGCATAGGTGAGCAAATTTTCTCAAACCAAAACTTGGTCACTCTCAAATGACTAAAAATGACTCATATGACCTTAAAAATCTCAAAACAACATCAACTAACCTACATTAACCCAAAAATAACTTATCCTATTAAGTGCTCTACCTGGAACCCTTAAGAGCTCTCATGCGAACATTGGCCAAACAAAGACTCTTAGGACCCTTACAATAATTTGAGCATACTCCTAATGGTCTCTTAGCCTTATTACAAAACTAAAAACATGATTCCAACATCTTGGAAACAAAATCAACAAAAATTACTAAGTGCCCCTACACCATACTCTTGGGGTAGGAAAAACTCAAGTCCCTTGAGTGGAATGGGCTTGAATAGTTGTTCCATGCTTCAATATATCCCCTTCAGACATCCATGTAGCTTCAAATTTCAAGGAGACCTATTCATTTAACCAAGTAGTCTCCATAGACTCCTTTCCTAGTCCTTTTGACAATCTTAGAGTCCAAAATGCAGTCCAATGTCACCGGCTGGCTTGGGGATAGGTCTTGTATCCATTCTACTTCTTCAGTAGCAGTACTCTCTTCTTGGTTTGCAACTGACTGAGTTCCTTTATACTGGAATAAATCACATACATTAAAGATTGGTCATATTCCTAAGTTTGGTGGATAGACCAAGAGGCCATTAAGAGTGTGCTCAAATGATTGTAAGGGCCATAAGAGTCTTTCTTTGGCCAATGTTGGCATGTGAGCTCTTAAGGGTGCTAGGTAGAGCACTTAATAGGATAAGTTGTTTTTGGGTTAATGTAGGTTTGTTGATGTTTTTTTGATATTTTTAAGGTCATATGAGTCATTTTGAGTCATTTGAGAGTGACCAAGTTTGGGTTTGAGCAAAGTTGCTCACCTATGCAATAATTTGCAAAAGTTACAAAAGTTGCTCATAGCAACTTCGCAACATTTTCATATTCCAACAATTAGTTGGTTGACACAATCAGTTGTGAGAATTTGTAACTACTCCAAGGCTAGTATAAGGCTTGGAAAGACTAATGATAATCAATTGTTAAAAGTTGTTGAAGATCTAAAGAAAATAAACAAATTTTGGTTTCTCATTTGTGTGTATTCTACCGAGTTTTTGTTGTTCTTGTGAGTTTGTATGACCTGTATGGATCGAGTATCCCAAAACAAGGACATGGTTTATTAGTCTCTCACATTTATCCAAGTTTATCATAAATGTTTCTTGATGTAGCTTCCTCAAAACTTGAATCAGATGTTTCATATGCTCCTCCTTTGACCTGCTAAAAATCAAGATGTCATCAAAGATAAACAATGACAAACTTACTAGTGAACTCTGTAAGAAACTCATTCATGAGTCTCATGAAAGTGCTAGGTGCATTTGTGAGCCCAAAGGGCATCACCAACCATTCATATAAACCCTCATTTGTTTTAAAGGTTGTCTTCCATTCATCACCAAGTCTGATCCTTATTTGATGATAGCCTGATTTCAAATCCACCTTAAAAAAGTAGCAAGCTCCACCTAGGTAGTCCATTAGATCCTCAATCCTTGACATTGGAAACTGGTATGTAATTGTGAATTTTTTTATGGCCCTTGAATCGGTGCCCATCCTCCACTTACCATCCTTCTTAGGTGCCAAAAAAGTAGGCATTGCACATGGACTTAAACTCTTCTTTATCAACCTCTTATCTAGTAATTCCTACACTTGCTTTGCTATTACCTCATTTTGACTAGGTGTCATTTTGTAAGAAGCTTTATTTGGAAAAGTTGAACTAGGTATGAGGTCTATCTAATGGTTAAATTCTCTCATACAGGGTAATGAATCCTTTATCTCATTGACAACTATGTCTTTGTGCTAGTCTAGTAATGTTGGCACCTCTTGCGGTATCACCGGTTTGGTCTCAGTCTTTGTTTCCTCTTTGGGTTTCACTATAAGAGCACATCCTTGGTTCGCTTCATGCTTAAACAATTTCAAAAACTCTTTCCCAATGAACAACATAACACTTGATATGACATGTCTTTCTTCACCCTGATCAATCAAAGGATCCATTTGAAACTTCCTACCTTCCTTTGTGATAACATAAGAATTTTTCTCCCCATCATGTATGGTTTTGACATCATACTCCAAAGGACGTCCTAATAGTAAGTGACATGAATCAATGGGTAATATGTCACATAGGCCACTATCCTTGTAATCTCCTATATCAAAATCTACCCAAGCTTTCTCATCTATAAGTACATGTTGACCTTTACTCAACCAAGATACCTTATAGGGGGTGGTATGTGGCAACCTTTTCAATTTTAGGTTGTCTACCATCTCAACTGCTACAATATTCTTAGTAGACCCTGAATCTACTATAACTTTACAAATCTTACCATGAGACCTACATGTGGTTTTGAAAATCTTCTTCCTTTGTGTAGGTTGTTTGGATTCTGGTACCTTCAACAAGGTCCTTCTTAGCATCAGGCTCTCTCCTTCTAGAACTAGTCCTCCCTTTCTAATTGGTGAGGTAACACTTTAACAATCCTCTTCTTGCACCAACTCAGTTCTCCTATCTCTCATGTGAGAGCTTGAAGTCTTTTTAGCACACTGGCTCACGGTATGCCCCACTTGATGACAATGTAGCATTTTCCAGTGGATATTGTGGTTCCTCTTCCTGAATTAACAAATCTACCTCTATAGTTATTCCTCCCTCTATAGTTGCCTCTAAACTATCCTCCTTTATTAGGATTATCACCACCATTCTCGAATTGATTGCCTTCATTATTCTTGCTGGGATTATAGCCCCTTCCAAAGGTGCCTCTTCCTATGTAAGCTCTATCACCTCTGCCCCTTTGATTATGTTAACCTTTTTTTTTTATCTTATCTTCGGATCTCAAGGCTAACTAAAAGCATTTATGGACTTTTTCAAGTGCTATCATGCTACTCTGAACTTAAATATTTTGTCTAAGGTCATTTAAGTACCTTTCAACCTTCATCACTGCTTCCAATTGCTTCCTATCTCTTAGGGTAAGTTTGTTGAGCTCCTTTGTATAAGTACTCACATCTATTTCTCTTTGTTTCATATTCTGTAACTTCTAGTGCATCTGCACCTCATAATATATCACTAAGAATTGAGTTTTACCACTTAGTATTATGAGTGATAGAGATACAAATTTGTGAGTCACTTTTTGCGAACCTTCTGGAAGAAACTTGGAACTAACATTTCTTTTTCATCTGCATACCATCCATAGTCTGATGGTTAAAATGAAGTAATAAATAGGTCCTTGGGTAATCTACTGAGATGTCTCAACAAACAACATGGTCAAGTTTGGGATCAGGTATTGAGACAAGTAGGGTGTGCTTACAATGACTCTGTCAATAGAAGGATAGGCCAGAGTCCATTTGAGATTGTTTATGGATGTCATCCAAGCGGTATCTTAGAACTTAGAGACCTCATTTCTATGGATAATAGGAGTGCTCAAGGTGAAAACTTTGTAGAGAATATGAAGGAGATCCATGAAACAGTCAAGAAAAAATTGCAGCAAAACAATGAGAAATACAAGACACAAGAAAACAAGACAAGAAGAAAAGTACACTACAAGGTATGAGATCTAGTTATGGCTACCTGAGAAAGGAGAGACTACATAAGGGGCAGCCTAGAAATCTATGTATGAAGAGGATTGGACCTCCTAAGGTTGTGCATAAGTTTGGTAGCAATGCCTATGAGGTGGAACTACCATCAAACTTGGGAATATGACAAATTTTTAATGTGTGTGATTTGTTCTAGTATAAAGGAACCCAGTCAGCTACAAATCAAGAATAGACTACTCCTACTGAAAAACAAGGTCTCTGAAGCAAGAAAATGGAACTCATAAAACAACAAGAGCTTATCCTAGCCTAAGGACCTTGGGAAGGTCAAAGAGGGTAAGTATTGTAGAACCTTGAAGGCTCTAAGGTGTAGAATCATTGGATGGTTCTTGTGTAGCTTGGAGGAGATACTTAGACAAGGTAGCACAAACAAAGCTGCTTACAAAGTGACACCTACTCAAAATGAGGAAATAGCAAAGGAAGTGCAGGAATTGCTAGATAAGTGGTTGATAAAAATGAGTTTAAGTCAATCTACATTACCTACTATTTTGGCACCTAAGAAGGATGGTAAGTGGAGGATGTGCACTGATTCAAGGGCCATAAATAAAATGACAATTAGATACCGGTTTCCAATACCAAGGATTGAGGATCTATTGGAATACCTAGGTGGAGCATGCTACTTTTATAAGGTGGATTTGAAATCAGGCTATCATCAAGTTAGATAAGACCTGGTGATGAATGGAAGACAACCATTAAAATAAATGAGGGGTTATATGAATGGTTGGTGATACCCTTTGGCCTCACAAATGCACCCAATACTTTCATGAGACTCATGAATGAGGTTCTTGCAAAGTTTATTGGTAAGTTTATCATTGTTTAACTTGATGACATTCTGATTTTTAGTAGGTTAAAGGAGGAGCATATCAAACATCTGAATCAAGTTTTTGGGAAGCTACATCAAGAAAAGTTGATTATCAACTTGGATAAATGTGAGTTCCTAAAAAATGAATTGGTATGTTCATGTTTTGTAGTTTCTCAAGGTTGTTTAAAAATGGATCCATCAAAAGTGGAAGCAATAGTGAATTGGCCTACTCCTAAGTCAATAGGAGATGTAAGAAGTTTCCATGGTTTAGCTTATTTTTATAGGAAATTCATTAGAGGTTTTAGCCATGTGTGTGCACCTATCTGGAAAACCATCAAAGGTGGGATAAAATGCCAATTTAAGTGTACTAGTGCACCATACGAAGGGTTTGAGTTGTTAAAAAAAAAGGTAGAAGAAATTCCTTACCTTAGGCTCCCTGAATCTAATCATCTCTTTATTGTGGAGTGTGATGCCAGTAAGTTGGCTATAGGGGCCGTTTTAAGCCAAGAAGGTCACCTGGTTGCATTTTTCTCTGAGAAGCTCAATGAAGAAAAACAAAAGTACTCTACCTATGATCTAGAGTTATATGCTATGGTGAAAGAACTCAATAAGTGGAGGCATTATTTGTTACCTAAAGAGTTCATAGTCTACACTGATAATCATGCACTTAGTTTTTTGAATGGGCAGGAGAAATTGAATCAAAGACACCTCAAGTGGGTTGAGTATTTGCAGGCCTACACCTTTTCCGTCAAGCATAAGAGAGGAGTCACTAATAAGGTAGAAGATGCCTTAAGTAGAAGGGTTCTAACCATTCAACAAGTACAACTACAAAGTGTGGGGTTAAATGACCTCAAAGATCTATACCAAGGTGACAAAGATTTTAGTGAAGGATATGATGTTTGCTCAAAGTTTTCTAATGCTTGTCATGTTGCTTATTATGATTTTATGTTGTAGGAAGGCTTATTGTTTAAAGGAAACCTACTTTGCATACCACAGTGCTCTATGAGAGACAATATCATCCAGGAGAATCATGAAGGTAGTCTAAGTGGACATTTTGGTCTTGACAAGACCTTAGACTAGGTTGGCAGGGTCTACCATTGGCCTAGACTACAATCAGATGTTAGAATATTTGTAGAGAAATGTGTTATTTTTCAAAGTGATAAGGGTACTTCCAACAATGGAGGTTTATATCAGCCTCTTGCCATACCAACAAGGCCATGTGAGTGTGTGATCATGGACTTATTTCTTGGTTTACCTAGAACTCCAAGAGGATATGACACTATCTATGTCATAGTGGATAGACTCATCAAGATGGTGTACTTTGTGCCTTGCAAATGCACTAATTATGCCTCCTACATAACAAGGTTTTTCTTCAAAGAGATTGTAAGAATATGTGGTTTACCATTTAGTATTGTGAGTGATAGAGATACAAAATTTGTGAACCACTTTTGGTGAACCTTTTGGAAGAAACTTGGTACAAACCTTTCTTTTTCATATGCATACCACACATAGTCTAATGGTCAAATTGAAGTAGTAAATAGGTCCTTGGGTAATCTAATGAGATGTCTCACCAAACAACATGGTCAAGTTTGGGTTCTAGTATTTGGACAAGCAAAGTATTCTTACAGTGACTCCGTTAATAGAAGCACAGGTTGGAGTCCATTTGAGATTGTTTATGGATGTCATCCAAGGGATATATTAGAACTCAGATACCTCAGTTCTATGGACAATAGGAGTGCTCAAGGTGAAAACTTTGTAGAGAATATCAAGGAGATCCATGAACAAGTCAAGAAAACATTACACTAGAACAATGAGAAATACAAGACACAAGCAAACAAGACAAGAAGAGAAGTAAACTACAAGGTAGGAGATCAAGTTATAGCCTACCTAAGAAAGGAGAGACTCCCTAAGGGGAAGCCTAGAAAGCTATGTATTAAGAGTATTGGACCTCTTAAAGTTATGCATAAGTTTGGCGGCAATGCCTATGAGGGGGAACTACCACCAAACTTGGGAATATCACCAATCTTTAATGTATGTGATTTATTCCAATATAAAGGAACTCATTCAACTACAAACCAATAATAGACTACCGTGACCGATGAATTATATTGGATACAAGACCTACCCCCAATCCAATCGGTGACATTGGACTATATTTTGGACTCCAAGATTGTCAAAAGGACTAGGAAAGGAGTCTATAGAGACTACTTGGTTAAATGGAAAGGTCTCCTTGAATCTAAAGCTACATGGATGTCTGAAGGGGATATACTAAAGCATGGAACCACTATTCAATCCCTATCCACTTAAGGGACTTGATTTTTTCCTACCATAGGAGTATGGTGCAGGGGCACTTAGCAATTTTTGTTGAGTTTGTTTCCACTATGTTGGAATAATGTTTTTAGTTTTGTAATAAGGCCAAGAGGTCATTAAGAGTGTTCTCAAATGATTGTAAGGGCCGTAAGAGTATTTGTTTGGTCAATGTTGGCATGTAAGCTCCTATGAGTGTCAGGTAGAGCACTTAATAAGATAAGTTTTTTTTGGGTTAATGTAGGTTGGTTGATGTTGTTTTGAGATTGTTAAGGTTATATGAGTAATTTTGAGTCATTTGATAGTGACTGAGTTTGGGTTTGAGAAAATTTTCTCACCTATGCAACAATTTGCCAAAGTTGCTCATAGCAACTTTGTAACATTTTCTTACTCCAACAGTTAGTTGTTTGACACAATCAGTTGTGAGTGTTTGTAACAACTCCAAGGCCAAGATAAGGATTGGAAATACCAATGATTATTAGTTGTTGAAAGTTGTTGAAGATCTTAAGCAAATAAACAAGTTTTGGTTTCCCATGTATGTGTATTCTACTGAGTTTTTGTTGTTCTTGCATGTTGAGTGCTTGCACCATAGCATATAACTCTAGATCATAGGTAGAATACTTTTGTTTTGTTTCATTGAGCTTCTTAGAGAAAAATAAAACCGAGTGACCTTCTTGGCTTAAAATGGCCCCTATAGCCAACTTGTTGGCATCACACTCCACAGTAAAGAGATGATTAAAATCAGGGATCCTAAGGTAAGGAAGTTCTTCTACCTTTTGTTTTAACAACTCAAACCCTTTGTCTACATAACTAGTCGACTTAAACTGACATTTTATCCTACCTTTGATGGTGTTCAAGATAGGTGCACACACATGGCTAAAACCTCTAATTAATTTCTTATAAAAAGAAGCTAAACCATGAAAAATTCTTACATCTCCTATTGACTTAGGAGTAGGCCAATCACTATTTCACCGGTTTGGTCGCAGTCTTTATTTCTACTTTGGGTTTCACTATAAGAGCACATCCTTGGTTCCCTTCATAGTTCAACAACTTCCAAAACTCTTTCCCACTGAACAACATAACACTTGATCTGACATGTCTTTCTTCACCCTGATCAATCAAAGGATCCATTTGAAACTTTCTACCTTCCTTGGTGATAACATAGGAATTCTTCTCCCTATCATACATGGCTTTGACATCATACTGCCAAGGGTATCCTAATAGTAAGTGACATGCATCCATGGGTAATATGTCACATAACACACTATCCTTGTAATCTCCTATTTCAAAATCTACCCAAGATTGCTCATCTACAAGCACATGTTTACCTTTACTCAACCAAGATACCTTATAGGGGGTGGTATGTGGTAACCTTTTCAATTTTAGTTTGTCTACCATCTCAACTACTACAATAGTCTTAGTAGACCTTGAATCTACTATAACTTTGTAGATCTTACCATGAGATCTATAGGTGGTTTTGAAAAGTGTCTTCCTTTGGGTAGGTTATTTGGATTATGGTACCTTCAACAAGGTCCTTCTTAGCATTAGCTTCTCTCCTTCTAGGACTGGTTCTACCTTGCTGATTGGTGAGGTAGCACTTTGATAATCCTCTTCTTGCACCAACTGAGTTGTCCTATCTCCCATGTGAGATCTTGAAGTCTTTTGAGGACAATGGCTTAAGGTATGCCCCACTTGATGACAATGGTAACATTTTCTAGTGAAGACTATGATTCCTCTTCCTGAATTGCCAAATATGACTCTATAGTTATTCCTCCCTCTAGAGTTGCCTCTAAATTGTCCTCCTTATTAGGATTGTCATCACTATTCTCTGATTGATTGCCTTCATCATTCTTGTTGGGATTATAGCCCCTTCCAAAGATGCCTCTTCCTCTATAACCTCTACCACCTCCGCCCCTTTGATTATGTTCACCTTTCCTTTTGATCTTATCTTCTGCTCTAAAGGCTAACTGAAAGAATTTATGAATTGTGTCAGGTGCTATCATGCTGATCTCATCTTGAATGTTTTATCTAATGCCATTTTTGTACTTTGAAACCTTTTCCACTTCTTCCTCATTCTTCCTTGTTCTTAGGGTAAGTTTTTTGAACGCCTTTGTATAAGTGCTCACACACATTTCTCTTTGTTTTAGATTATGCAACTTCTTGTGCATCTACACCTCTTAATCTACTGGTAAGAATTGATTTTTAATCCCGATCTTCATTCTCTCCTAGGAGATGATCTTCTTTCTCCCATTTGGTTCTCTTTCTTCTTGCATCATGTTCCACCACACTAGGGATGATCCTTTCAATCTTGACTTGGTCAAATTGACCCTCTTTTTTTTTGGTACTTCCTTGTAACTCTTCTCCATTTAGGCTTCCACTGTAGATAGGTAAAACTTCTATATTATCTTTATTGAGTGACTTGTGGGCATCCAAGAATATCTATTGATCTTTTTCCAACTCCTTTTCTATTATGACCCCTATAATATATGCATCTTCATCATCAGTTTCATCACCCCATTCAGTGACCTTGCCCTTGCCTTTCTTGGTTTTTTGCTAATGGCTTCACTAAGCATATCTTGGACCAACATCATGATAGCCTCTTAGCTCATTTCCTTTGGTGGCTTCTAAATCTACCTCTGGGTCTGACATACACCACTTTGCTCAATCAATTGGCTCTGATACCAATCTGATGTAGAGTGGATTGTCTCTCACCGGTTTGTGCTGCCTTGTCTAAGTATCTTCTCCAAGCTACAAAAGAACTATCCAATGATTCTACACCTCACACCCTCCAAGGGTCTACAAGACTTACCCTCTCTAACCTTTCCAAGGCCCTTAGGCTAGGATAAGCTCTTGTTGTTTTATGAGTTGCATTTTCTTGCTTTGGACACCTTGTTTTCCCACACTCTTTCACACTCAGCTTGAGAGTCCAACCCCCAGATACCATAGGATCTTCATTCCCCACACTACACACATTAGGATGGATGATTTTGGATGGATTCATAATCCTATTCCTTACTCAAGAGCTTTTGATACTTACCGGTTTGTTGTTTTACAAACAAATTGCACTTTTAGGCCTAACCAATTCTAGTAGCCCAATCAGTGAGGTATTTTGCACTTGTCGGTTAAACTTCATGAACAATCCTATGAACTCTTTTTCATTCTGAACACCACTTTTTATTTTACATATAATATCTCAAAACTAGAGGTTGGTTTGGTTGCTAACATCTCTAACCCTTACTGGTTAACTAGGCCAAATTGTCCCTTTCTAGGCCTTAAAAATAGGGATTGATCAAAACTCCTTCACCGGTCTGATTGCTTGAGGGAATTGATGATATTTTGGGGTCTATGTTTTCATATGGAGTTCCAAAAAAATCATACTTCTCCTTCACCCACCAAACTCACCCAATTAGGGCTTGTTATCCATGACTCCTAATGCTTGCCAACTCACCGTGCCAAGCTTAGGGTATGGTAGCAAATCTCTGATTTGGCTTTCCCTATCTCAAAACCAAAAGAGAAACATAGAATACATTGAAACCTAAAATTCCACAAGGTTTTAGAGTGAAAATACACCGTGCAACATTAGGTTGGAGCCATTTTGTTCTCAAAACCCTTGTTTTTAGGGCTCTTCAACCTGCCTGCAACAAAATAGAGTTTATTCACAAACTACAACACTTCAAGACTCCAAATAAAAATAATAATGAAAGTGAGACATGAGACTAATAAACCATGTCCCTTTTTTTGGGATGCTCAATCCGTACAGGTCGTACAAACTTGCAAGAACAAAAAAAACTCGGTAGAATACACACAAATGGGATACCAAAACTTGTTTATTTGCTTCAGATCTTCAACAAATTTCAACAACTAATTATCATTGATCTTTCCAAGCCTTATAATGGCCTTGGAGTAGTTACAAATTCTCACAACTGATTGTGTCAACCAACTAACCATTGGAGTATGAAAATGTTGCAAAGTTGCTATGAGCAACTTTTGCAAATTGTTGCATAGGTAAATCAACTTTTCTCAAACCCAAACTTGGTCACTCTAAAATGACTCAAAATGACTCATATGACCTTAATAATATCAAAACAACATCAACCAACCTATACTAACCCCAAAACAACTTATCCTATTAAGTGCTCTACCTGGCACCCTTAAGAGCTCACATGCCAACATTGGCCAAACAAAGACTCTTAGGGCCCTTACAATCATTTGAGCACACTCTTAATGTCCTCTTGGGCTTATTACAAAACTAAAAACATGATTCCAACATCCTAGAAACAAATTGAACAAAAATTGCTAAGTTCCCTTGCACCAGCCAACTACAATTGTATGGTCAAAAGATGGTCAAACTCATTTGATAGAAGGTCCTCAAATCATGTGTTTGGTATGAACATAGTTTGTTTCTACAGAAATTCTTCTAATCATGCTACAGAACCTGGTAGATCTAGGATCACTTAGCAGAAGAAGGTAAGACCTGCTCCTAAGACTGCAAATGGGAAGAGGAGTGAGACCAAGCTGGTATGGAGGAAGAAGGAAGAGAGTAGAACCATGGACCCACATTGCGTATTCAATGCATAGGTAATATCTCCTAGGGATTAAAGGAGATGCAGGACTCAGAGGGAGTTACATGTTCATCATATCATGCACCCCCATAATTGAAATGGACGAATGGAAGGACAAGGTGTTGTCGGTACAAGGAAGAAGATAAGATGACGGTATGTGTTGTTATTACCTTGGCTACACACCTACATATGAGAGATGTATTACTGCCACATGTATCAGTGAATGATTAAAATTTCCATTGGGAGTAGAGGCACTTGACATAATAAGATAGAGGTTAAAGGAAGATGCTCTGATGGAGATGTTGATCCTGTATGATAAACCGATATGTATAGTATGCTACCGATATGGATACTAACTGGTATTGCATATTATGATCTAGGAAGTGACTTCGATGGCTTACATTGAGTAAATTATGTCTCAGCTGATATTAGAAAAGACCTGAATGACATGTGTTGGCCTGGTAGTAGATCATATATACATGCATCATTATGATCTAACCGGTTTGATAATTGACATGATAGTGATGTGGTTTGGCATTGCGGTCATATAAGATCATTTCATAAGTTGTGATGGATATCATGGAGCTAAAAAATCATCTGTAGATCATATAAGCACAACATAACTGGTATAAGGTGTAGATTGGAGCTCTATTTTAGAACCTAACAGGCAAGGATGACTTGATATCTATGGCTTAGGGGGAGGTCACAACCATATCCTCTGATTAGTATCAAATATATTGAACACAGGGGGAGATCAAGTGTTCATGGATGTTCCTGTATGATTGAGACTTTGGGATGTGCTCATCGATTCTCTTTTGTGAGGTCTTTCAATGTCTATTCAATTTGTACTTAATTGAAATCACAATCGGACCACCCAGAGAGTTGCCTGCAAAGAGGGAGAGCTACCTTCATAGGGGGAGAACATACATTTGGTATCGGAGAATATAAAAGTGATATAAAATTGGTATCAGTGTCATCTTCAACACTTGGTATCAACATATTAGAGTCAAAATAACCTTTTGCATATCAAAGGGGAGATGATGTAGTCTGACTGACAACTAAGTGGAATTCACTGACACACTTTTCTATAATTGACATCAGACTTATATATACAATTGGTATCAGATTTGTATATACACTTGGTGGCTGAGTAATTGGAGTCAGTTGGTGTCTGAGCTCTCTATCTCAAGTGTTTTTATTGGAGAGGATGCAGATTATAATGTTCAGAAAGGGAGAAGCAACCGGTAGAGAAAAGGGGGAGAGAAAATTTGTCATTACCCTTTGCCATTGTTGTGAAAGGGGGAGAGAAAATTTGTAGTATACTAGATACTACATGTGTTGACATCAATGCCAAAGGCATTGTGTTGTCATTGATGTCAAATGGTAATGGTGTCATTGATGTAAAACTAGTATAGCAGGTTACTAGTATAGCTTGTCACTAGTAAGAGGAGGATTTCAACCAGCATTGTGGTCATTGGAGTCACTAGTACACAAGTTAGTATTGGCTTGTGTTGAAGACATAAATATTGGAGACCGGTATGGTATGACAACCAGTGAGTGTTGTGTTTGTAGAGTATGGTTGCCAACTCATATGCAATTGGATGTTTGGATGTGAAACAATAGGACTCCCACTAGTAAGTGATAATGCTTTCCTTATCTCATAACATGGATCGAATGCATCATCTCTCTGGGATAGCTTAGTAAAGAAGTTAAAGGAAGGTGATTGAAGGCTCACACCAGATGAACTGGTGAAACACAAAGGTGCCTCAAGTGCATGAAACCAGAGAGGTGCACCAGATCAATAAGAAAAAGTATGATGAGCTACCAAGATATAAGAGGAAGAGTAAGTGTGATGAGTTTGTCACATTGACAAACTAGTTCGGATGATGTCTAGGATAATCAAGGAGAAGGAAAATCTTAGCACTTGCAGACAAAGACTAAAACCAAAATGAAGATGCAAACTGATGCATTGATAGTTGAAGACTGCTGGCATGATGATATCATGCATGTTACAAATATGAAATCAAGAGATATTACCAGTATAAATGTCGAATGGTAAAGCTGATAAAGTGACAAGTGAAGAGCTCTTGTCTGCTGAAGATAAGTTGTTGTGGATTGACAAGGTTGGTGACCGGGTTAATTTGTTCCACCTATAGAATAGAGAAGAGCTAGTATGAAGGTTGACTAGTCAATGCATAACTGATAGGGAAGATTAAACTGATAGATGAACACCGGTAGTATGATGTGGTCGGTGACAGAGTCTAAACCAACATAGTGGCCTGAGTAGAGGTGCATGTCAATGATGATGAAATATAGGACACAGATGTCATGCATTCTATGGTCGATGAAGTGTGATTTGGTGAGGTAGCTTCCGACTGAGTCTACATTTATGGTCAACCCCACAAATCATGGGTGACCTGTAGAGGTTTGTGGCTTGATGTAGAATGGAGATTTGAGTGATGCACTGATCGATGTAGGTGGTGCAGGTGCTGATTGGATTTGGTGAAGGGTACCACAAACTCATTCATCATGATTGACAAGTGTAGGCCGACATACATGTCATTTTGGATAAAGGTAGCAAACTTGTTTTGGACATAATGGGATTGGTAGAGTTGAGTGATCCATTGCAGGTGGTCAATCTCTAGGACAAGGTCTAATTGGATCTAGTATGCCTCGTGGTTGATGAAGAAACCCTAGACATGTGAAGTTTGAATATCGGTGATGGCGAGAAAACACACACATAAATATATTGACTAAAGACCAAAGGGATTGATGTTGTAGGTTAGATAGAAGAGAAGAAGAGTGCATAAGTGCTTATGTCTAAGCATAATCCATCAAATATTATAGTGACTGAGCATTGGAGGTGCAAGCGGCAAGAGGGTTTAGCAGAGATTTACCCAGTAAGGTCAAAGTGACCAAGAAGGCAGCAGAGGGTTTTCTAGTGCAATGGGAGCATCAGTGAAGATCTAAAAAGGCAAGATCAAAGAAGGGCTTGACCGGTAAGCTGAGAACTGGTACAGATCAGAGTGGAAAAAAATAGTAGAGTAAAGAGTACTTGTGGTAACAAGCAGTAGTTGATTTGAGTGAAAAGAGAACCAGTGAGAGCAGAGCAGAGGAAGACTAGTTGAGAAGAGTATAATTGAAAGAGAGATTGCAGAGGTTACATAACTCATTTTAACTGGGGTATTACTTTTGTATTGTTTACAAACATTGTAATCACTGATTTGGAGCTCAGTGTAGGGGTTGGTTTTCCTTGGTTTTGTGCCCTAAAATCAGGGGTTGATACTCCTTGGGTTGGTACCGTAAATCAGGTGTTGATGATCCTTAGGTTGATGCCCTAAACTTTATAATCTGTGTTTACTATGAGGCTTGATTAGAGCAGTAGACTCCAGCAACATTTCTTAACGAGGTTTTTCCCAAGTTGATTTTTCCTCATACATCTGGTGTTATGTGATGATTATTTATGTGTGCTTGCATCTTGATGTCCTCCTCTATCTCATCGATGTTTATACTTTTTGTTAGATTTGCTCACCAGTACACACACTTAGGATTAGAAGGTTAAAGTTTTGAAACCACCAATTCACCCCCCGCTTTCATTGGTATCTTGTGTTCTACACATCATTCACATACACTTCTCATCAATTCAGACACTCCATCATACCAACTTCTCCAACTGCACTCCTTAAATATGAGATAGATCGTTGAAAAATAATTTAGGGTCAGGAAAAAATAAAATAATTATTATTACACAAAATAAGCTACCAAGACCAACAATACGCAAAGTGGTCCACTCCAGGAGAAAGAGGCAACCAGATCATATCACAATGCATCCTTCCAAGATAAATATAGTGATCTAGACATGCTAATATATTATTTAAAGATATTGCCAAACATAAAATGTAGACATAGCAATCATTAGGCCAAAGAACATCTTCTAATGTGAAATACCTCATGTGGATCTCCATACTCCATGGTGAGACCCATAAAAACTTGTCAATACATCCTCCAATGCATGTCTAGATCAAAGGAATATGATCCAACTAAGATAACTCAATCAGACATACTGAATCAAAACACAATTGAATATCCCAAACATAAATAAACAATAGTCTCTTGTGGAACAAAGAAAGAACTAGAGAAGAAAACTAAGAATACTAGATGAGCCATAAAATCATGTCCACTAAACCACAACACAATCTACAATATATCCCAATGCCACTAAAGACTTTCTAGACTAGTTTAACAGACACACTTATTGCTAGAGAACAAAAATAACTATCCAAATCAAAATACCACAACCAACACCAAAAATACCAAACTTAACCTGCAACACAAAACAAAACTACAACAACCAAGAGCATATCTAGATCATAAACCATCTAGATAGTTAGGTTTGACATTAATGAGAATCATAGAAGCTCAAACTTCCAACAATCTCCCCCTTTGTCATTGATAGAAACTCTTGAACAATACTTGCATATTCAAACAAATATAACAACAAATCCCTCCATAAATCTGACAACAACTCTCTCTCCCTTTGACATCAAATACAAAGGGTGCTACATGAAATACTAACCAACACACACGATTTCCAACTTAAGAGAAGTAACAAAAATAATCTAGAAGTCAAAGGAAAAGGACTTAATCTCTCCCTAGAAAGATGCACCACTATAATGCATCTAGTTAGGAAAAGGAGAGGCAATAACCCTTAGTTTCTTCTTGAGATACTCAAAAGTATCCTTCGGCAATGCATTAGTAAAAATTTCTGCTACCTGTACTTTTGTAGAAATGTATTCCAATCTAAATTTCTTATCTACAACCTTCTCCCTTCAGAAATGACAATGGATTAAGATTTTTTTTCTTGAATGCATTATTGAATTCTTTAAAATGTTTATAGCATTAGTATTATCACACATAATAGGTATAACTTCATCATTAACCAATTTGACATATTTAAGAGTCTATTTCATCCACATAACTTGAGTACAACAAGATGTTGTCATAATGTATTATACTTATATAGTAGATAATGACATTGATTCTTGATTTTTTGTTAACCATGAAACCAATCTATCTCCTAAGAATAATGCACCTCCACTAGTACTTTTACTATAATCAATGATTTTGGCCCAATTAGTATTTGTATGTGCTTTCAACATGAAATCTTTAGGATTCTTGTACCAAAGATAAAAATTCTAAGTCCCTTTGAAGTACATGGAAATCCTCTACAAAACATGTTCATGTGATTTCTTTAAATTAGCTTGAAGTCTCGCAACTAGATATACAACCTGCATAATATTTGGACTAGAGGTAGTTATATGTAGTACTCCTCTAATCATAAATATGTACTTCTTTTGATCAACATCCAAAGATGTATCATCTTTTTCTAATTTTCAACTAACAATTAAAGGGGTAGTAGTTGGTTTAGAATTTTTCATATCAAACTTTAACATCTCTTTGACATAGTTAGCTTGAGAAATAAATATTCCATCTTGCAACTAAGAAACTTGTAGACCAAGAAAGAATGACATCTCACCAGACATTGACATTTCAAATTCCTTCTGCATCTCTTCTGTAAATTATTTACACAAACCATCGTGTCCTTCAAATATGATATCATCAATATAGACAACAACAACCATCAACTTGTTACCTTCAACCTTAAAATAAATATTGTTGTCTGCAGTACCTTTTATTAAGTTTTGCTAAAATAAATATTTGTCTATTCTCTCATACCAAGCTCTAGATGCTTATTTGAATCCATATAATGTCTTCTTTAACTTTGAAATATTCTAACAATTTAATTCCATCTGGTTGCTCAATATATACCTCTTCTTCTAGTTCTCTATTTAGAAATATTGACTTAACATCCATTTGATATATCTTTAGATTCTTATAAGAAGAAAAAGAAAGAAAAAGTCTAATAGGTTCCATCCTAGTTACTAGAGAAAAAATTTCCTCAAAATTAATCCCTTCCACTTGTGAATAAACTTTACATACCAATCTTGCTTTGCTCCTTGTAACTTTTCCTTGTTCATTTATCTTTCTCTAGAACACCCACTTAGTTCCTTCCTACCACATATTTATCCAGTAGTCTATGTACCAGCTCCCAAGTCCGATTCTTTTGTATTTGATTCATTGTTTGTTTCCATTTCTTATACCAAACTTTCCTCTTTGGTTGTTTCTTTATATGATTTAGGTTCCACTAGTGAAACAATACAATAGTTTTCTTCCTTATTTACCTCTATAACAATTCTTCATGTTTAAACTCCTTTATTTTTGTTTCCAGTTATCTGTTCTTGTAAATGATTCTTTTTCACATATTTTATTGGGGTATTAATTAGTTTCTAACTTTCTCATTGTTGTCTTTTAGATCTGTCTTTTCTTCTTCTGTAATAGGAATAATCTCATATTTAGTCTCATGTATGGGTGTAGGGGCAGTCTAATCCCATACTTCACATGATTTCACATTTTTTTATCTTCATTGTCTTGTTCAATTTCTAATATAACATCGATAGGCTTTACTAATTGTAGCATATCCCAATAATATTCCTTCATCTACTCTGGTATCAAAATTTACAAGATCATTTTTATTTCTTTTGATAAAATACTTACTCCCAAAGATTCTAAAATAATTTATGTTAGGGGGTCTTGCATTCTACAACTTATAAGGTGTCTTAGTATGATTTAATCTTATCTATACTCTATTAAGAATGTAAACAATAGTATGCACAACCTCTTTCCAATATACATTAGCCAAGTTAGCATCCTTCATCATAGTTCTAGTCATCTCAATAATAGTCATATTCTTCATTTCTACTACACCATTCTATTGAGGGGTTCTCAAAGCATAAAAGTATCCGCAAATACCATATTTCTCACAAAAAAATTTAAATTCATTTGAAGTAAATTCTCTACCTCTATCAGATCTAAAACACTTGATTTTAGCATCAACTTGATTTTCTACCATTGATTTGAATACTTCAAATCTTTCATTTAAGCTTTAGATTTTTCTTTCAAAAATGTAACGCATGTCATCCTAGAATAATTATCAATAAGCAACATGAAGTAGCTTTCTTCATTAAGTCATTCTTTCCTTATAGGCCCACAAAGATCTGTATGAACCATCTCCAAGGGTCTTTAAGTAGAATAACCCTTATTCTCGAAGCTCTTTTTTGCATTGTTTCCTAATTGGTATTCCCTGCACATAGTATGAATATGCTTAATAATCTTTGGTAAATGTCTTACTTCTTTAGTATTATTGATCTTTATCATGTTATCAAATTTAACATATCCCATCATTTTATGTCATAACGAACATTCACTACTCTATGTTAGAAAAAATATACTTCCATTCTTGTCCTTTATGAAATATTTTCTTTTGTTTGTTCTAATACCTTATGCTACCATTCTTCTAGTTTTCTTTTTCTAATCACACATCCGATCTTACTAAATAAAAATTCATAACTTTTACTTCACATCTGACTAACACTCAGTAGACTATGTATCAAACCTTCAACATAATAAACACCATCAGTTTTATGCTTAGCATCATTTGAGATACTTCTTATTCCACAAATCGGTGTAGTTTTTTCTCCTGCAAATTTCACTGATCCGCCATCATACTTCTTGAGATTAATGAACTTATCTTTATCTCCAGTCATGTGATTTGAACATTTGAAATAAATCATCTATATTTTTTGGTTCAACTTTAGCATATAGTGCAATGTTACCTTTTTCTATCTTCTTGTTATCTTCAACATCTTCCTTTCCTCCGAACCTATCCTAGTTCTCCTCTTATATAGAAAACAATAAAGATTCTTCATTTGAGTCCTCACCATCTTCATCCTAAGTTGAGTATGTCTTCATAGAATATAAAATCCTTTCCCTTTATCTCTATCATTTGTCCTTTTCTTAAAATCATGTATTCTATATCTACTTTTCTTTTCATCATCATCAATTTTTTTGTAATCTTTGTTAAACATACAATTTGAAGCATGATGACCAATTCTAACACAATTAAATCCTTTCATGGGTAACTTACCTTTGCACTTTCATTAATGATGTCATGCCACATCTAATCAATATACAATGATAATGAAGATAAACTGTATAAGCATTAGAACATCAACTATGTCTATGAAACATAACCATTATCAAAAATACTCTTGTATACAATCCAAACATAGAAAACATGATACAATCAAGCAAGAGTCATAATATCAATAATTAAACATATAGTCAACAAGGATCATAGAAGGTGGACTCTCACATCCATCCACCACTTTAATGTGCTTTATTCTCTAAGTTATATATCTTTAATGTCACTCAAATTTTTATCAGGTGTAGCATGGATGAGTGCCACTAAAAAAATGGTGGCATAATGAGATATAAAAATATAAGTACAAGCATTAAACTATACTAAAATTGTACCATTAAAACAAATGTCTTAAATATTCTTGAAAAAATTACAATACACATCATTCCTTGAGAGATTTACCTTGTGGATTCTTTCATCTCTATTTTATTAGTTCCACCAACCTATCTACATAATTTATTGTTGTCCTTTATGAAGTAAACAAAATTTACTTTCTCCTCGCAAAACCTAAATAGTTTTTGATACATTCACTTTAAATGTTTAGACTAACACTAAGAACACTTCTTGAGAAAAAAAAATGTGAATTATAATTTTAAATTTTTTTGCAATCTTACATTATTCTCTCTTGGATGAAGCATTTATCCAAACATCTTAAATATAACTGATTATTTTTTATAGGTATGCCCATTTATACTGAAAATACTTTTTGTATCTACAATAATGATAAAAGTAATTTGTAAACATAGACACAAGGAACAAACATAGATAAAAACCTTGACTTTGATTTTATATAGTAGATTCACATGAGGTATTTATATTCCTTTAACAATAAAAAAATTACCCTATGTTTCTCAACATTGCAAACAAAAGATATATTTATTATTAGGCTCCAGATTTTTTCAATCATAGAAAATAACTATAGATTGTATCTCAATTAAAAAAATAGTTACATTGTAAAGAAATATTACATGAAGGTTTACATATGGTAAATATATTATGCATGTGATAGAGATCCAATATATATTTATAATCCATTATTCAGTCACTGGATTATAATTCACATGTTTTGTTGAACAATATACACTTATAATAACCTTTAAATAGTCTGTTCAAGATGTCACAACCCTCCTTTATCACTTTTTGATTTGATACAATTGTATTATTTTTTTTGGGTTGAGCTATTGAAAATGATTGAATAAATATTATAAAAGAATAAATAATGGACCCACATACACACTTGGAGAATATAGCTTAAATAGGCATTATTTATTTATTCTTTTTCCCATTCCCAATTATGGCACATGTAGGAGAAATTAGAAGCTTCTAGAGGAATCTTCAATACCTTGCATGTAACTCCCCCACTAGGATGTTAATCAATTTTGCATGGGTCCAATATTGGAAAAAGAATCTTATTCTTAATTAATTTCTCTAGATAGTGGAATTAAGGGATTTTTCCTATATATTGTATGCAAGTTTCAAAAGAGGCAGAACTTGATTATCTTTATTGAAGAAAAGTTTTCTCAAGCATTAGTCTTTCTTTTGTAGTCACATTTCATTGTAGGATTGTTAAGTAGTTGTTTGAAGAAATTCAAGAAAGGTTGCAAGGAAGGATCAAGTGAGGCTAGTTGAAGAATTTAGAGGGGATTCTACATCAAGTTGCAAGTATCCAGGTTCTCTTTTTTTTATTTTGAATCATGCATCTTGTTCTTGTTGTGAATTAGATTAATAAAATCTTGTTTCAATTTCTTGCTGTGAATTAGATTAACTAAATGAAATCTTGTTTCAATTTCTTGTTGTGAATTAGATTAATAAAATCTTGTTTCAATTTCTTGCTGTGAATTAGATTAACTAAATGAAATCTTGTTTCAATTTCTTGTTGTGAATTAGATTAATAAAATCTTGTTTCAATTTCTTGCTATGAATTAGATTAATAAAATCTTGTTTCAATTTCTTGTTGTGAATTAGATTAACTAAATGAAATCTTGTTTCAATTTCTTGCTATGAATTAGATTAATAAAATCTTGTTTCAAATTCTTGCTATGAATTAAATTAACTAAATGAAATCTTGTTTCAATTTCTTGCAGTAAATTAGATTAATAAAATCTTGTTTCAATTTCTTGCTGTGAATTAGATTAACTAAATGAAATCTTGTTTCAATTTCTTGTTGTGAATTAGATTAATGAAATCTAGTTTTAGGTACTTGTTTTGAATTAGATTAGATAAATAAAATCTTGTTCAAATTCTTGTTGTGAATTAGATTAAAGAAATAAAATCTTGTTTCAAACTCAAAATCTATTATCTCTGTAAATAATTTCTTTCTCTATACATATAATCTTTGTATTAAGAAATCTCGCTATGTGATATAGTATTTCAAGTAGGAATTCTTCTTAGATTTATTGTATAAAATCCATGTGGAAATATTATCTTGTTATTTATTTACTTCCAGAAATCTCTCTCTATGAATATCAATTTCCTAGAAATCTCATCAAAAAATTTATTATCTCAACATAAGACAAATTTGTTGAATATGATCACTATGAAAATCAAAATTTAAATATTTACCTTTCCCTGTGCTAATTTAGTTATCTGTTATATTTTTGAAACAAAATTCTCTATTTCATTTCATTCCTGTGATTAAATTTTTATTCTTATTTTTTAAAACATTTTATTTATTTATATATATCCCTCTTATATTATTAAATAAACTGGAATAAAAACCACACACACACACACACACATAGATATATATATATTATTAAATTTATACAAAATGATAATAAATATATAAAATATAGACAAAGTGGTTTCCAAAAACCACTTTGTCTCTATTTTTTTTTTGCAAAAATTATTTTTGGAACCGCTTTGCAATATTTTATATATTTAATATCATTTTGTATAAAAACAATTTATATTGCATATAAGGAGAGAAGACTATTACAAAAACATGTACAGTTTTTCATCCTGGACAGCAGGTCCAAACTTCAAAAGTTTAATAGTTTTACTAAGAATTATAAACAGAGATGTAAAAATTTATACATATGATACTATAATGGGTAAATTCAAAAAGGAGCCACTATGCTCATATTTGCCAAATGGAATTGCCATGTACATGTCAATTATCCTTGAAGGATTTGTTCCTGCAGAGCATCCATCCATGTGGTCCAACCCCTAGGGCCCTCCATCTAGACGGCTTGTTTTCCATCAAGAAGTTTTGTGCGCATCTGAATCTGATCTTGAATAGGGTCTCATTCTCTAGCCACCTTTGCTCGCAGGGACTCTAGAGCCAGGTCCACATCTTTCTTCCCTTTGATTGTTCTCTTCCATTTATATCCATTTTCCAGCTCGTGAAGGAACACCCTTGCATTTCCATCCTTTATGAACCTGAAGAACTTATTCTTTTCTACATTCATCATTACTAATACCTGCAAGAGAATTCGATGAAAGGTGAGTCAATGAAAAGACTGAGCAAGGGCCCTACCTGAGCCCTGAAATTTATCTTCATTTCTTAATTTCCAAATGTGCCATAAAATTTTAGAAGTAAGAACATACCAGGAAAGGTTAGTGTCCTTTTTTAGATCTTTAATATATCTGATTATAATATTAGAAATAGTAAATTGAACAGGAATATCAATACCAAATATTAACCAGATTTCTTTAGCAATGCTACAATCAAAAAAAATATGCCTAACTGATTCAGGAACCCTACAAATATTACAAATATCACTGTTGTTATGATCTTTTCTGATTGGTAACCTGTTTAAAATCAATAGCCATTTAAAACATTTCTCTTTAGGAGTAATAGGGCTACTCTAGAGCCTATTGAACACCTTCTGCCATTGTGTAATTGAAAAGTCTACACACCACAGATTGTTAGCATGGGAAATTATTGCTTCATCATATGTTAGGGTCTTATAGATAACACTAGTTTTAATATTATGAACCGAGATGGTATTATTCCACAAAAGATCCTTACAAAATTCTATATCATTTTTGCATTTCTTGGGTAAGTAAAGCTTCTCACAAGCTTTATGTAGCATATTATAGATGCCTTTTACTACTCATGCTTTGGTAGACCACCCCTAAGTAAGAGCCAAGGGTTTGGAGGAGTGCAAGAGGTTCCACCAAATGGATCTACCTCCATGAATAAACTCATTGTTGCTTTCTCTATTATTGCTGATGAAGTGTTTAACACTACTCCAGGCCTTACAGATAGACTTGAAAACATTGGACCCTTGTACTGATACCTCAAAATCGCCAGCCACAAGGTCACAGAAAGGGAGTGATTTCCAAGTTTTGGCCTTCTTTGGTACGGCCTTCAAGATATTATTCCTAACCAGCACCTTCCATAGTTCATTCCCATCAAGAGCCTGGAATATCCATTTTGTTGCAAGAGCAATTCCTTGGATTCTTAATTCCTTAAGTCCTAGTCCTCCCAGACTCTTGTCCTTATGACACCACTCAAATTTAATAGAATGCATTTTCTTTTTACCTTTTCCATCAGACTACAGGAAGTTCCTGATGGTTTTCTGTATTTCTAAGATCTGGTAATTAGAGAACATCCATACTGATGAGTAATAAATGTTGTATGAAGATATAACTTTTTGGCATACCTACATTCTCTCGGCAAGTGAGAGATATCTATTATCCCATCTATTAAGGTTTTTTTCTATCTTCATTCTAACCCATTGCCACATTTCTTTAAGAGATGGGGAAATGGCAAATGAAATTCCTAGATACTTGACTATCTTGTTAGGTCCTCCCCACTAGATCCCAAACTGTTGCAACCAATCCGGAGGCTGCTCCTCCCACCCAAGAATGGTAGATTTGCTTTGTGAAACTTTAGCCCCTGAAATCTCCCCTAGGAATTTGATTTTACCTTCTAGGGCCTCCAAATTATGTTTACTGATATCTAGAAATAGTGTTGTGTCATCTGCAAATTATGCATTGATCAATTCCTCCCCATTTGGAAGTTGGATCCCCTGAACTTAAGGAGATATAGTAGAGTCTCTAAGTATGTAGAACAGGGCATCAACTGCAATAATGAAGAGAGCAAGGGCTAAGGGGCAACCCTGTCTAATGGACTTGCCTAGAGAAATGTTTTGAGACAGGGATCCATTAACTTCTACCTGAGCTGAAGTGTCTTTCAGCAAAACCATAATCTATTTACAAAATTCTGCTGGAAAACCAAAAGCTTCTAACATAGTCAGAATAAGCCCCATTCTACCCTATCATATGCTTTTTTGAAATCTAGGAGAAACATGGCTGTGTTCTGTCCTGAAGTCCTCACCCATTCCATGGCCTCCCAGCTGGTAATTAGATTTTCTAGTATATATCTTCCTTTGATAAAGCCTTTTTGTGTGGAGCAAATGAATTTAGGAAGAATATTTTCCAATCTGATTGCTAGAGTTTTAGCCAATATTTTGTAGGAAACGTTAAGGAGTGTTATCGGTCTCCAGTTTTTGATAAGGGACTTATCCCCATCCTTAGGAAGTAATTTGATAATCCCACTATTAATTCGTTCCCCTATTGAGCCAGTGTTAAAGGCCTCAGTGTAAAGCTCATGTAAGTCATGACTCACCCAATCCTCATTGGCTTTGTAGAATTCTATCGTCAGCCCATCCGGACCTAGAGACTTGTCATTATTCAGGTTCTTGATGGAATCTTTTACTTCTTGTAGAGTGATAGGCACTTTTAATGCCCGTGCATCTACCTCTAAAATCTTTGGAGGAATAATCCTTCTGCACTTATCTCTTGCTTCCTGGGACTTAGCAGAGTCTTCAGATGAGAAGAGACCTTTATAGAATTGGAAAAATGCCTCCTTGATATCTTCCAAGTCCTTAACTTCTTTGTTTTCTACCCAAATCCTATCAATTTGTTCTCTACATTGTTTTTGCTTCAGCATATTAAAGAAAAATCTAGATCTTTTATCCCCAAATTGCATCCAATATGCTCGAGCCCTGATTATGGCCCCTTTGGTCTTAGTTTGTTGATGCTTTCTGAGTCTATCCCTGGCCAAGGCTACCTCATAAGTTCAATACTGCTTGGGTTGTCCTAAATCTTAGCTTCACACAAGTGAAATTTTTTAGCTAGACTTATCACTTTCCACCTAAAATCCCTTGCTTTCTTTTGCCCTATGGTTTGAAGCAGCATTTGCCAACTATCCACATTCTGGTTCCATCTTTCCACACAAGAATTCAACAATCTATTCCTTTTGTTAAACATCCTGATGATCTTAACCACACTCAACACATCTGCATCTAAGAGAAGGCTAGAATTCAAAAAGAACTTATCCTTTGGATTTTCCTAACTCTCGAGGTAATCTCTGAGCCTAATATGAGAGATGATAGGATGGTGGTCCAAAAGAGTGGTCGGAAAAACTATCATAGGATTGCCATGATTGCCTAGGTCAAAAGAGAAATGGTCTTTACTAGCATAGAACCCATCTAGCCTACAAAAGATCCCGTGTTTCCCATTCTGAAAGTTACACCATGTGTACCAAATTTCAGAGTTATCTTTCATCTTGCAGAATAGAGGGTCAATAGTTTTTTTTGGTTTTTTAACCTTTCCTAGTGAATTTTCTCTATCCCTTTCCATTCCATAGGAATACCTCCATACTTGTCTTCCCAAGTTTCAACCATGTTAAATTCACCTCCTACAATCCAAGGGATATCTGGCAATGTGGCGATCCAGTACCATAGTGCAGTTCTTTCCCTGTAGTCATTAGGGGCATAAATGGAACAAATTCCAAATTTGATTCCATTATTCTTTAGGGACATGGTGAGCATCCTTGGTGTATTATACTCTCTTTTCATCTGGGGTTGATAAGAATTCCAACACCTTCTCTACCTCTTTCATGATTTGAGGAGACCTTGATAGAGTCTTTCCATATAAATTCTAGGTTGACATCCAAGGTAAACTTTACAGCCTTGAGTTCTTGAAGCATAATGAAGTCTGCATTCTTGTGCTGGTTGACAAACCTTTTGACCATTTGTTTCCTATCTAGAGATTCCAAACCCCTAGTGTTCCAAGAGATGCACTTCATCTAGGTTCAGAGTATTGTTTTATTCTCTAGATGCTTTAAACTTGTTAAAGAATCTCAGGAGGTCTTTCTTCTCCTCATTATTCTTTTTGCTACTAGTACCCCTATTTTTGGATCCCAGAGGTCTACCCCTTCTTCTCCTAGGGATCGCCTCAAGATTTTTAGTATCCATAATCCATTCTCCTTCTTCTCCTAGGCACTCTTCTCCCTGGTCTTCCTCATTAATTTCATACTCCTTCCTAATGATCCCCTGATTGAGGGTCTCTGAGGGCTCACTATAAGACTCGAAAGCCTTCAAACTATCTGGAAGGTCTAGAATAACACCATCACTAGATAGTGGATTAGCTTCACCAACCTTAGGGTTAGCAATAATGACCTCAATCACACAAGAATCCTTAAGCTCTATAAACTTCTTAGGGGGAATGACAGAGACTGTATCAGGAATGAGTTCAATTTGAGAGGGAAGATCAACCTCGGTGATGAAGGGAGGATCCTTTGATGGAATCACTTCAAATGAGACATCCATGTCTGCTAAATTTCTGTGAGAAGTTATATTCATCAACCCAAACTATCCCCCTTCCAAACTCAGCTCACTACTCACACCGTCTCTATCCTTAGGGTTATGAGCACCAGGGTTACCACCATTAGAGGCAAGGCTAGAGAATTTCATCTTCGGGGGGACCTCAAGACCATCATCCTCCATAGGAGATGATAAATTGTTGTCCAGATTTATCTTATTAGCCAAATTACTAGGACCACTTGCCCTAATTTTTTCCATTGCTAAATGTTGTGCTTTTTTTCTCCTTCTTTTCTTAGGATTTTTCCTAATAATCTGAAACTCCTCCTACGGATTCTCATTTATCTGATTTAGAGCATTTGAGATTACCAAATGAGGGGTGAGGGCAACTCCAGAGCTACCAGAGTTGAAGATTTTTCCACCTTCCAGGGGTTTAGAGTTTTCCCCTTTTAGCAAGTTATTAATGTTTTTACTATGCCATTGAGTTTTTCCATGCTCGGGATGTGCATTTCATGACCAGGTGGTGGGTTGTCAGATTGATTGTGAGGTCTATCTAAACCCTTAGTTTTATTAATAATCGGGCAATTCCTGTGGATATGCCCTTTTTTGCTGCAGAGAAAACATGTGTTCACCCCACCAAGGATTTCAATAGGACAAATCACGACTTCAGTTTTGAGATTAGTATTAACTGTTTTGGGGAAATCACACCCAGGATTAAGTGATATCAAAACCCTAGCATCTAAATGAGGAATAAGGAAGGATGAATTATCCACCCAAATAGCTTTACCTATCGGTTCCAGAATTTGGGGTATGAACTTCCACAATAGCGGAGGCACTTCTCAAATTAGAACCCACCTAGGACATGAGAGTGCAAGAATTTCTTCATTGCCCACTTCTGGTGTCCATTTTAGGGCATGGAATGTGCATTTTCCGACAGACCAATACTATTTTCTAAGCACTTCTTTCTGCATTTTATGATCTTTAAAGAAGATAGTAAACAATCCTTTTTGAATGAGTCTATAGAAAGATACCAAATAACCTAATTTAGTGTTCCATACATTCCTAATCCATTCATCAATGAATTTATGAGCAGGGCATTTATCCAAATCAATAGGAGCAAAGAAAATTGTAGTATCTCTAAGTCTATCCTTTTCCATATTAATTTCTTTACACATTAGGTCATTAGGAGAGATGGAGATAGACTCCCGGGACTGAGTGAGGGTCCTTACCTTCTCCACAGGGGCTGCCATTAGGGTTCATGAAAAACCTCACACCTTCGACACATAGATAGAAGAAGATGTAACTGCAACCTTCAAAGACTTAGGTTTAAATGAGGCATCGTTATTAATTTGAGGCATCGTTATTAAATGCCTACCCAAGGGAAGGCAAGGTGAAGCAATGGCGAAGAGGATGTTGGGAGAGCCTACACACAAACCAATTAAAGAGCTTACCTATGTGGGAGGCCCACGTACATCCCCACGTTAGAGCCTATGACCCTGCAGCCAAAGTCCAAACCCTGGGTCTAGACAGAGTTGCATAGCAAATTCACCAATTTCTTTTATTTAGAAAAAACACATTCTCTAATTCAAATGCCATTTTGTATAAATTTAATAATATATATATATATATATATATATATATATATATATATATATATATATATATATATATATATATATATATATATGTATGTATATATATCTGTGTGTGTGTGTGTGTGTGTGTGGTTTTTATTCCAGTTTATTTAATAATATAAGAGGGATATATATAAATAAATAAAATATTATAAAAAGTAAGAATAAAAATTTAATCACAGGAATGAAATGAAATAGAGAATTTTGTTTCAGCAATATAACAGATAACTAAATTAGCACAGGGATATCAGTGGCCGTAGTGGTTATGGGACCCATGGCCCCCACTCCCACTTGGCTTTAAAAAGCCACTACATAACATTTAAATTTTTGGCAATTGGATTTTTGAAATCATTTTTATTTTAGTTTAATAAAATTTAACTTAGGTAATTTTAATTATCTTTAGTGAATTTATAATTAATTTATCTTAATTGTAAATTAAATTATATCAAATTTTATAATTAGAATCTTTCAATCTATTTAAGATTCATTGGGTCACTTAGTTGGCATTTTAGATTCATTAAACTCAATTAATTCATATTAATATGATTTGAACCAAATGTCTAAACTAATTGCTATTTTTTGGACCAGTGACTCAATAAGTGATTATTCTCATGGTAGAAATAAAACATTTCTTTTTTTTTCAATAAAAGTGGATTATTCCACTAAACTTTTTTTATTAATATTTCTTATTTTTTACATAGGATTCAAAGAGCATACCAGAGGAAAGAACTCGAAGAAGAAAACCTCTGGTCACAACTCATAAAATAAACCTATAGTATCTAACAGATCAATTTATACACCCTGCCCAAAACCACATACAAAATGCTAGCACAACACATATAATATCAGTTTTGCATAGAGCCCATATGACAATTTGCCAAAAAAATTAGATGATTTTAAAATGTAGACTCCATAGCTGCTATCAATGGAAGAAGACAAAATTTTCCAAAGCCTTGTGCCAAATCCCATGAGCCAAAAACTTGCTTGCCAAAAAAGAAAGTATCAAAAAACCTTTGGAAAAACACTATTATATCAAATACCATGACCTCGAACTCTTCTCTAGACAACAAACATGAATACTTGAAATGAAAGGGGAAAGCATGAATAATTATCATCATAAAATTTTACATCGACATTACTCATGAAAATCATGACTATTGCTGCAAACCTTCCCATACCCTAGAAGGAATTTCCTGTAAACCCACCTCTCATTGATTAGCATTGCTATCAATGGCTAAATTTGCCAAATAATCTGCAATCTTATTAACTTCTCTGTAACAATGGGATACCAAGAAAGATTCAAACAATTCTAATTTTTGTAAAATGGGATCAAGTATATACTGCAAATTCCAACAATTCGATTTCTTTTTCATAACACATTGAATAATCACCATAGAATCACCTTCAATTATTAAGTCCTTAATTCCCAAAGAGATTGCCATATCCAATCCAAAAGACAAAGCATGACATTCTGCATAATTGTTAGTTTTAAAACCAATAGCATGACACTTAGCTCAAATAAAATTTCCATTGTGATAAAAAATTACCATGCCTACCCTAGCTGACCCAAGGTTACCACGAGAGGCCCCATCAAAATTTAGTTTAAAGTGCCCCTGCAAAGGAGGTTTCCATCTAGCAGAGCATCTCTTACCTATTGCATCATTCTTTTTTAAAATTGAACCATGAGAGGGTAAAACTGACAGCATCTTCCAAACTCTAGTAACTCTACTATCCCAGTGTGAAAAAGAAGTAAGATTTTCAAAATTCTTATAAATAAATGACAAAGCAACCTCAAAGACTGAAGACTCAATTTTTAATAGAACCTCAGACACAGGAGACCTTGTTTTTTTAAATATCATGTTGTTTCTCTCTAGCCAAACATTCCAAATCATAATAGATGGAGATATGATCGAAAGGCATGCATAAAAAGATGACGCAAACATAAAGGGCCAAAATCTAAAATGGGAAATGAGATCCTTACCAATAACAAAGGATATATTTAACTTCTCAAACAACCACTGCCAAAATTCATAAGCATAATCACAATGTAGGAACCGGTGTGAAGAAGATTCCAAAGTTTTGTTACAAAGGACACAAGGGAAAATAGCAGTAATACCAAGCCTATCTAGTCTCATACCTTTAAGGACTCTATCCTGAACTGCCAACCAAGCAAAGGCTCCAGCTTTGGGAAGACATGCCCAATGCCAAAACAACTTATAAGGCCAAGAAGATAAATCTTTAGCAACCATAAGAGAGTTGTAACAATCTTTAACAGTGTATTTACCAGAAATATTCTTTGTCCAAATAAGTTCATCCTCAAAATCAGAAAGAAATACAATTCTATAACCCAGAATATTTTCAAAATCTAATTTCATGCTTTGATCAACGTCTCAGAAATCAATTGACTTCCATCTAGCTAGCTTAAGGGGTCCACTAGTCACAATTTCAAAATAATCTACTACAAAAACACCCCAAAGGGAGGAAAGAATAGTGATCAGAGGAGACCAATCCCTAATATTGACCAAAGGTGTGTGTCCAGTCCATACTTCATCCCAGAATCTGACCTTTCTACCATTATGAACAATCCATTAGAGATGAGGCAAAATAACTGATCTACATTTACAAAGGAAATTCCAAATAGCAGAACCCAAAGGCAAATTTGAGACTTTAAAAATGTACTCTCTCTATCCATTATTTAAATATTTGGCAAACATAATCTATGCCCATAAGGAGCAACGCTTGTCATATAATTTCCAAAACAACTTAGCACCTAAGGCTAAATTCTAATTCTCTAGACTTCGAATTCCTATTCCCCCAAGTTCCTTAGGCAAACATACCTTATCCCATGCAACTAAGGGGAGTTTCTTCTTGCCATCTTTATTATTGTTCCAAAGAAAATCTCTAAGAGTATCTTGTAAACTAACAATGACTGCTTTTAAAGACTTCAAAATAGACATGAGATATATGGGAATAGCATTCAAAACAGACTTGATGAGAACAATTTTACCTACCAAAGTTAACCATCTATGATTCCATGAGAGAATTCTTTTAGAAATGACCGAAATAATCTTATCCTGTTTAACAAAGAAAGGAATCCCAAGGTAAGTACATGGAAGATTTCTAGTCTCAAATCCCCAAAAAAGATTGCAACCTATGCTGAACTAGTTATGATGTATTAAGGAAAAAAATCTTTGATTGATCACCATTCACTTTCTGACCAGAAAACGATGCATAATTTTGTATTATTCCTTAAATAACTTTTTCCTCAACTAACGAAGCATGTCCAAATAATAGAGTATCATCTACAAAGAGACACTGAGAAATACTTTGGGGAATATTCTGAATCGTCATACCTTTCCAAAGCCCCCCCACTTTAGCAGCCCTAATAGCCCAACTAAAGGTTTCAGCTAGGAAAATAAACAAAAAGGGAGAAAGGGGATCTCCCTATCTCAAACCCCTAGAGGAAGTGAAAAAACCACAAGGAGAACCATTAATTAAAACCAAGAATCTTGTAGAAGAAATACATGCATGAATCCATTTGACCGAGGCCTTCGAAAAACCTAACTTCTCAAGAACAAAACATAAAGCTCCCCACTCTACTCTATCATAAGCCTTCATCATGTCTAGTTTAAGTATCATGGCCGGGGTTCTTTGGGTGGAAATAGAATGCAGCACCTCATATGCTACAATTGCACCCTCTGTCTTCTCCCTTCTGGGAACAAAACCACCTTGCTCCAATGAAATGATCGTGGGTAGAATTTTTGCCAACCTAAGGGAAATCGCCTTCATAAATATCTTATACAAAGTGTTACATAAGGCAATGGGGCGGGAGTCAGCAAAAGTCTTAGTATCCTCTTTTTTAGGAATAATTGCAATCATTGTAGTATTAAGTTCTTTTAAAACAGACCTATTTCTCCTAGATTCCTCGAGAACCAATCAAACATCATTTCCAACAAAATCCCAACATTTCTAAAAAAATAAAGGAGTTAAACCATCTGGTCCCGGGGCTTTATCCGGATTCATGGCAAAGACAACACTCTTAACTTCTTCTAAGGAAAAGGGAGACATCAACATCTTATTGTCTTCCAAAGATACTAAAGGAGGAATATTAGATATAATATCATTACTGAGATTTCCATTTGTCAAAGATAATAATGACTTAAAAAACCTAACTACCTCTGAAGCAATGTCCTCTGGCTCTGTCAATAAATTCCCATTCTAACACTGAATACACGATATCCTATTCTTACATCTTTTAATCTTAGTTGAAGAATGAAAACATTTTGTGTTCCTGTCACCACCTGAAAGCCATAACTCTCTAGATTTCTATCTCCAATAGATTTCCTCTCTATCTAACACCTCCTCGAGTTGTAATTTTAGTGACTTCAATTCATCAAAAACTTCTGGCACCATACCATGTTGAAGCACATGAGTATTAAAACACTCAATCGTATCTTGAATCCTTTGTTTCTCCTGAAAAATGTTCTTAAAATGCGAGGTATTCCATTCCCTAATATTCAATTTTAAATAACTTAACTTCTTAGCAATCTGAAACATACGGGACCCAAAACAAAAAGGAGCAGAATTCCACCATTTCATAAGCAGAGGTAAAAAGGAAGAATCCCTAAACCACATGGGCTTAAATTTAAATGGAGACTTAAAAGGATCCCTATCCTCAATAACTAAAAGGGAAATTGGAAAATGATTAGAACCTGAGACTGGTAGAATAGAGAAAAAGAATTCAAAATCTGAATCAATCCAATTCTCAGATAACAAAAACTAATTTAATCTCTCAGCAATCTGAGAAAAATCCCTTCTCATGTTTGTCCATGTGAAAACCCCATTCTGAGACTTACAATAAAAAAGACTCATATCAGAAATGAAATCCCCAAAGTCATCCATTTATGGAAAACACCTCCTTTTTTCTCATCTAAATTAGTGATACCATTAAAATCACCCCCGAAGATAATAAAGGAACCATGTTTTAAGGGAGAAGACATCCTCTTTAATTCACCCCATAACTTACTCTTCCCTTTAATTCTTGACAGAGCATAAATGTTAAAAAGCCAGAATTTAACCTTCGAAATCTTGCTTATAACTAAAGCCAACATCCAATTTGTAGCAGATGCCACTAACTGTACCTCAATATTATAATTATTCCAAAGCAGTGCCAAACCTCGTGAAGCACCACAAGCCAGAGAAGAAAGAAAATTGCACCTTCTCCAAGATGAAAAAACCAAATCAGTAGACTCCTTTGACAACTTTGTTTCTTGCAACATAAAAATATCACACTTAATTAAGTCCATTTGGGACTTAATTAAGCGTCTCTTGTTAGGGGCATTTAAGCCCCTAACATTCCAAGAAATAATTCTCATTGTGCTCGAGGGGAGGCTGAAGCTCCCCTCTTCCCAATAATCAGAGAATTTTTGCTTTCTCCAAAGAAACCTTGCAAATTACGTTTCACAGCCCCTGATCTTGTCACATGTGGACTAGTCACGAATCTTTCACTCCTCTTTCTTTTTATTCTTACAAGAGTTAGGCATGTTTTCTTATGCCTACTAAGAGAGACCGAATGCCTCCCTTGCCCACTAGTAGGAGAAAGGGACAAAGTCTTTTGAATTCTAGCATCAATTTCCATTTGAGTCTTAAGATTATTTGGAGGCCTACCTCTCCTAGGAGAAACCACCGATGGTGAAAAAACTGGAGTTGTTTGGACAATTGGTAAACTCTTGCATGACTTTTGAGAAGCTAGGATAAATGAATTATCTTGAAAACCCAACTCTATTGTAGCCAAAACTGCAAAAGGATTAGCAGATGCCGAAATTGGAAGGGTTGAGCTTATATCCCGAAAATCATTCTCAATTGAACAAACAACTCTATCAGTAATACCCTCATCCATTTGATGTGCATGATTGTTAAAAATATCATGTACTTGCTGAACCAGATTCTCATCTGGCATAATAACAGGGACAACCTTTGATGGATTACTATTCCCTAAGGAAGATTCATTAGCCATATTAATTTCAACATTCAGAGGCGAATTATTAGACACCAAATTCTTAATTTCCTGAACTAAAGAAGCATCATTAGGAAAACCTATGGCAGGTACCTATTTAATAGTTTCCATATCAACCACTGCATTTTTATCTACATTCTTTGAAGAATCCAAAACCTCCTTTTGAGTGCATGAAGAAAAATTGTCATCCTTACCCTTTGTGTGATTATTTGGCATCTTAGGGCAATCTATCATCAATGGGTGATCTACTCCTTTCATTGAGGGATTACCATCCACTATACCCCCGTTATTAGAAAATGTCTTCACTAAAGACAAAAGTGAGACCGAACCCGAAGTATGATCATTTGGTTTCCTAGAACTATGACACAATGGATTATTTTCAAGATTAATGTGACTTGTTTCTACCAGTTAATGCGAAGAGACATTTCCACATCCTTCAATTGAAGGTCTCGCCGACAAACTATCTTTATTAAGGGATTTACGGATAGAGTCAACAACCTGTTGGTTTTTCTTAAAATCCATAAGTAAAGGAGCATCCAAAAGTAAAGGAGACTTAAGAAGCTCCATATCTAATTTCTCAATTTACTGGTACCAAATACCATCATGAGACTTGATATTACAATTACGGGGGCAAACATTGTTAGGGTTAATAAGAACACAATTTTTTACTAGAACCTCCCCCTCCAGAAAGTCCATTTTAGATGTTAAAAAATTTCCAATAGTATTTCCAATTTTCTCAAGAACATCTGGACCCATAAATTCAAAAGGAATTTTAGGTAAACCAAACCAGAAAGGAATAAGTTTTGAACTAGAGGAAGAAGGAACAAAAAAAGGTTTCCAAGCCACAATTGAAATTAAATGTTATCCAAACCAATGATGCGAAGTTCTTAATACCTCATCTCTGAAAGAAGGAGAATCAAAGACAATAATAAAAGCATTTGCAGACAATAATTGAAATAATGCATATCCCCCCATCTTTTCTACAATTTATGATAAAGCTTTAACAAACTAATTTGATCACCCCAAATTTCCCCAAAAATAGTATTTGTATTCAAACAATTCACTTTCTTATCGACATAAGAACCTAAAAGATCGATACAAGAGATAGGAGCCCAAACCTGCGATGAAGAAACCTCGAGTAGAATAGGAACAAATGGAATCTTACTTACCTTTTTCGGACTAGCTTCCTTGAGGTTCACATTTACCTTATTTCCCACCTATTGTGAAGAAACAGAAACCCTAGCCGTAGTCTCCTTATTTGCCAAGCCAACAACCCTAGACAACATGCGCTAATTGCCCAGATCCAAAGACCATTTCCTCAAAAATATCTTGAATTGCTTCTCAAAATTCCCATGATTCGCACCATTATTAAAACGCCCTTGCGTGAATCTGCTTCCATTGTTATTCTACGTCCATGCTCCACTACGTCTATTCCCAAAGAAGCCTTGAAAGTATTTTGAAGCTTGCTAAAAAACCTTGTTATTTCTGCTCTAGTTTACCTGTATCGCCATGTCCTTCCATCTCCCTTTCATGTAGACCCATTGCAGAACATGAGGCGGGTCTTCCCAGCCCACATCCACCCATGAACCCAAATGTCCTCTATCAGCCATGTCCGATCACTGTATTATCCGATCACTATATTATGCTGATTTGATGTTACCGCAACTATAGCAATGACAATGCAAGCAAACTTTTACTAACAATGAACCTCAAGATGATTGGCAGGTGTCATCCTTTGTTGCTATCACAAAAAAGTCTGAGTATGACAAAGTTCTCTGCTACTAACAGTCTGAAAACCTCCTCCCAAATGCCGATCTCCAAACTAAATGATAGTGTCTTCACTAATCAGTTGTAGATCAATCACCGGATAGGCAAGGCTATTTGCAAATGCTATGTATTGGGTGCTTGTTCGGTGTATTTGGTTTTGCTTAGATCTGATCAACCTCTGTAACTTCTCTATTGTCTATGAATCGGTTGCTTGTTGGGCGTATTTGGTTTTGCTTAGATCTGATCGACCTCTGTAACTTCTTCGTTGTCCGTGGATCAGGTGCTTGCTGAGCATATTTGGTTTTTCTTAGATCTAATCGACCTCTGCAACTTCTCCATTGTCCATGGATCGGGTGCTTGCTGGGCATATTTGGTTTTGCTTAGATCTAATTGACCTCTACAACTTCTCCATTGACCGTGGATCCAGCAGCCCTAAATCCAGATCATTCAGATCGAAGGTTTTGTTTTTCTTTTTGGTCACCAACACTCAGAATTATCGCATCCTAAAATTTAACATTGCTACAATTGGGGTGTCAATCTGGACTACGCCTAAAGCTATTTACTAGAGGTTTTCACAGCTCTGGAATGTTTTCTCACAAGCCCTATAATCTTCAACCTTGCATCCACAAAAAGTTGGCCCTTTGCCAACTTGAATCAACAACCGTGACTCGATTCACCTCAGTGATTAGATTTCCAGTTGCAAGTGAGGATCAGAATTAAGCTGTAGTTTGGCGACTTCAATTATCTAGCTATCCTCAATGACTCTATGGATATTAGTGAACTCCAGCTATTGCTTATCTTTAAATTTAATGCGTATTAATGGTGATTTGCATCCGCATGACAGTTTTATGATAAGAAGCTTTCTGATGTCTTCTAAATTGGTGATAGATATGTTGGATGTGTATTCCCCTGTACTGTGGAATGGCGATCTATACTTCAGGTGTCTAATACTTCCACACCCAGCCTAATCTGAGCCTTCACCTTGATTTACACCGAACTTGAATCCTCAAGCATGCCAGTTCAGGGGTGCTTGCTCATTGTTGACATTTGACAATCAACAGTTGTTGAAAACCTGGATAAATAAAACATTTCTTAACCTTGCATGTAACCTACACTATTCTTGCATCATGCGAATTACTTTACATTATTTGCATTTATTGATGACAAAGTTACATTTTCTTCTTCTTCATGCAAGTTTCATAATTGTCATTATTATACAAGTTATATTTCAAGTTTTGAATATTAAATAATTTAGTTATGGTTTTTATTCCATGTGGTTCATCAAGTAGTTATTTCAATTAATTAAGCTTTGCAATGTCTAATTATGCACGTTCAATTCATAGTTGTTTTCAAGAATGATGTATTTCATAGCTTCTTAGTAAAGAAAACTAAATAAAGGAAGTTGAAAAACCAAAACCTAGCAGCGTTCGGTATTTATGGTGCCTCTGGGTCATGCTTATGGGTAATGTCATCATGTTGAACTACTGCACTTAATGCCTAATAAAGCTACATCAAGGACGTCTATGGCATCATCCCTATAAATCGTCGGGGAGTAATAAGGGACACTTGGAAGTTAAAATCCAAGGGGCAGGTAATGCCCCTTGGATCGATAATCTAATAAGATAATCCTTAAATGATTTTACATCCGCTGAGTTAAACAATAGTAAACCCCCTTTAGGGTTGATTGAGTGAAATGCTTTTATGAAATTGATTTAGTCTTGAAGAGATGTTGATGATTGACAATTGGGTCAAGGGTGACGCTTATGATAGGTATTAGGATCTAATTGTTTTAGGCCACAAGCAATAGGCCATCTTAAGCCTTTGCTTAAATTCTACCACCATGGGTAGCAACCATAGAGAAACTATCTAGGACATTGACCCTAGAAAGGGTTGCGTACCCACTAATCAGTTTACATCAAACCATAGAGTAGAAAAAAGAACTACATACTTTACGCCTTGATCCCGTGCCAAAACGGTTATGTAGGCAGTTTAGGGACGAAGTTGTCCCTAGTACTCAGGCGTTCGTGGATGGGGTCTAGGTTTTGGTAAGAAGAAGGATTGAGAAGAATCCTAATTTGAAAGATAAGCATAATAAAAAGGAAAAAGTAATTCAATGCATACTCAGAAGGAATCCCGTATGGATTTGCTTGACTTCCCAAGGCTTTAAGCCAAATTTCGAGGCGGAATTCAAGCTTGTATTATGTTATTTTGATTTCTCCTAAGGACGGTGACCCCGGTGCGCTCCTATTAGAAGAGTGTAGTACTTAGTGAGTGACTCAGGACCCGAATGGTCTCGATGAGTCTAAGTCTCTGGCTAGAGCACCTCCTATCCCAATTGGATGGATGCCTACCCCATATGGGTAGATGCTTATCCTGTATTGGATATTTGAAACCTTCTGCTCCGTATGGACAGATGCCTGACCTGTATGGTTAGATGCTCATCCTGGATGGATGAATGCCTAATCCTAATTGATGGATCCCAGAGTATGCGATTGAATCAAACACCAATGATTAAAGTAAACAAAAAAAAAGTGGTCAAATCTTGTTGGGTTAAGTAAGGTGGGTTATTACACAAGAAACCTTTGCAAAAGCACCTGATATTTTTATTTTTTTTTGAAACAACAATACCTACATGCAAAGCTTCACAATTTTTTATGTCCTCTACTAATAAATGCCAAAAAAAAATTATATAGTACAATTTTAATTACAACCCAAAAAGGCCAACAAAGTGCACGGTCTGCTCTAACCTTTTAAATATATAATTGGTTATAATCTTATATCTTCTTTTTATGACCAAATAGATTTCCACATTAAATACATAGTGAGCAGTTTAGACAGAAAGCTTCACGTAAAAAGAATAATGTGTCTAGCTATTTGATATGATTTGAATCTCGAACTACTCTATAGAATCAAATAATATCAAAATCTGGTTATAAACTTCATAAAAATAGAAACAGAATTGCAGAAGAATCTTATATGGCTATTTACTAAAAATAAGTTTTATTAACAGACACAAAGATGAATACTGAAAGACAAGTGTCATATGACATTGATTTGAGCTCTATCATTATAAAAGTGAAAGAGAGTACCATTCATAAAGTGAAGATATATACTAGAACCATGAGAAAAGTAAATATTTCAATACTCTTCTGAGATTCAAGAAGCCTTTGAGGGGAGTAGAAAGCAACTCTCTTTCACGTTTGACAAGCCATTTTATAGAGATTTTGAAGAAAGAGGAGAAAGGAATTCACAACTCCACAAAATATTCTCTACGGATCAGTAGTTATCCACAATTAAATATAGATTTCTCTAAATTATATAATTAGAGAATAATTCTTCAGAATAATGATAGTATGTACCTCGAAATTTGTAGATATTTTAGCAATTGAAAGTCTAAATTTAATCTTTGCGAATAATTTCTAAATGACAATCTTGATAAAGTTATGATCTTGCATAGAATCTCTTGTGCAAAGGGGTGAAGTTTCAAGAAAAGACAAAACTAAGAATATGCAGGTATGTATGTGTGGATATATATATATATATATATGTATGTCTAAATATGTATATATATGCATATATACATACGTATGTATGTATGTGTGTGTATGTGTGTCTATATGTATGTATGTATTTATTTATGTATATGTATACATACATATATACATATATGTATATATAGACATGAATATATATGCATAGATATATGTGTAATATATATACATACATACATATGTGTATGCATGTGTGTGTGTATTTGTCTGTTGTATTGTTGAAAAAGATGTATGAATACAATTTTTTGTTATCTAGTTATGTATCTTTCTATCTACAAAGATATCTTGTGGACATGTATCCGTAGACCTCATGTTAAGAATAATTAAAAGATATTATGAAATTTGAGTGATCTACATTAAAATAAACCCTTTCCATGAAAGATGAGTTAGTTCTATGTGTAAACCTTATCTATTAATAGTCACAATATGGTTAGAAGTCATGTGATGATCAATATTCTTTAAAAAAAATCCAACACATTCAATATTTAAGCTTCCTTATTATGTTTTTTTGGTTATCTCAACTCAAATACTCTACATCATTAATTTAACCATTTATTATTGCAAGCAAAGAAATGTGTAGAAACATTGCCACCTATATGTATAAAGAGAAAATTTTACCAATTACAATAGACATCATTCCTTGAGAGATTTTACCTTATATCAGAGAAAGAAGCTTTCTGTTCCTCCTCTCAGATCTTCCGGAACCATGAGAAAAATCAAATATTTCAAAGCATGCATTTATTGTTAGACTCCACATTTTTTTCCAATCATAAAAAAGAACTATAATTTGTATCTCAATTAAAGAAACACTTACATTGTCAAGAAGGTAAATATATTATTTATGTGACAGAGACAGTATACACTCATTGGATTATAATCCACCAGTTTTATTAAACCATATACATTTATAACCCTTAGGCTCTTTAAAAAAAACCTTCACAAAGAAATCTGCTATTATGGAAACAACACTTAGAAAAAGATTGAAATTTCTTTATGTTTATCCTCTACTAATAAATGCCAAAAGAATCATATAAAATAATCTTAATTACAACTGAAGAAGGCCAATAAGGTGCACGATCTGCTCTAATCTCTAAAATTTATAATTGGTGATAATCTTATTATCTTCTTTTTATGACCAAATAGATTTCCATATTGAATACACAGATGAAAAATTTAACGATTGGTGTAGAGAGAGAGCCCCACGTAAAAAATAATGTTTTCAGCTATTTAATATGATTGAATCCTGAACTATTCTGAAAAGTCAAATAACATCAAATTCTGGTTATAAGCTACATAAAAAAAGGAAACAGAATGCCAGAAGAATCTTATGTGGCCAGTAATTGATAATAAGTGATATTAACAGACACGGAGAGGAATACTTAATGACATGTATCATATGACATCGTTTTGATCTTTACCTTGTAAAAGAGAATGAGAGTACCATTGATCTATTAGACAAAGCAGCTTTCTGTTCCTCCTCTCAGGTCTTCCGGAACCCTAACAAAAGGAAGTATTTAACTACCCTTGTGAGATTCAGGAAGCCTCTGAGGGGAGTAGAAAGCAACTCTCTTTCAACGTTTTGCAACCCATCTATGTAGATACTTGAACTAAGGTCTGTGAAAACTTATATATAATATCCTATCAAATAAAATAATCCATTTGAATTATATATTTTGAGGATTGTCTGGGCCATTTTATTGTGATTTTGAAGAAAGGGGAATCAACAACTTTGTAAAATATTCTCTGCGGATTAGCTGTTATCCAAAATTTATAGCTATATTATTCCTTTCTTCACGGTGGAAAATTTAAGTGAGATTTTATTCTTTCTGTTTAGTCTTGTGCTGTCAATCAATCTATTGTAAGGTTGTCTGTATGTTTTAAGAATCGATTAACAGTACAAGTTGATCTTCCATAAAGTGCGAACGTTATTCTTTATCAAAGAGTAGTGAACATAGAAGGTTGTCTGTCTGTGAGTGTTTTCTCGAAAAAGAGTAGTGAACATAGAAGATTTTAGAATATTTTACTTTGAGATGAATAAGAAAGAATAACATGCCACTATTATTCCTCGTCAAAGCATGCCACTATTATTCCTCGTCAAAGGAACAATTTCCACCTCTTTGAGCTTTAACTATAACCTTTTCTGAGAAGCCACCCCACTTTATCTATCGCGTGGCTTATTTATTCTGATTCTAAATTTTAGCTTGATTTATTGAGTCGGCATAGAGTCAATGAAATACTTCAATGCCGCAAAATGACATCCTTAATTTGGTGAGGGGAGCGAGTGGAATGAAGCTGAAAATTAAAAACATATAAAAAATGGGAGGAAAATAATATTTTTAGAAAGGATATAATACATTTTATTTAATTTCTGTTAAGTAATTAATTTCAATTATTGTCTGGGAATGCTTTTATTATTGTCTTAGTTTCTCCTTTCGGAGATGAGGTATTAAGAACTTCACATCATTGGTTTGGAAAATATTTAATTTCAATTGCGGCTTGGAAACCTTTTTTTGTTCCTTCTTGGTCTAGTTCGAAACTTATTCCTTTCTGATTTGGTTTACCTAAAATTCCTTTTGAATTTATGGATCCAGATGTTCTTGAGAAAATTGGAAATACTATTGGAACTTTTTTAACATCTAAAATGGACTTTGTGGAGGGGGAGGTTCTGGTAAAAATTTGTGTTCTTATTAACCCTAACAATGTTTGCCCTTGTACTTGTAATATCAAGTCTCATGATGGTATTTGGCACCAGTCAATTGAGAAATTAGATACGGAGCTTATTAAGTCTCCTTTACTTTTGGATGCTCCTTTACTTATGGAATTTAAGAAAAACCAGCAGGTTGTTGACTCTGTCCCTAAATCCCTTAATAAAGATAGTTTGTCGGCGGGACCTTCGATTGAAGGATGTGGAAATGTCTCTTTGCATAAATTGGTAGAAACAAGTCACATTAATCTTGAAAATAATCCATTGTGTCGTAGTTCTGGGAAACCAAATGATCACAATTCGGGTTCGGTCTCACTTTCGTCTTTACTGAAGACATTTTCTACTAACAGGGGTATAGTGGATGGTAATCCCCTGATGAATGGAGTAAATCACCCATTGATGATAGATTGCCCTAAGTTGCCAAATAATCACACAAAGGGTAAGGATGATAATTTGTCTTCATGCACTCAAAAGGATGTTTTGGTTTCTTCAAAGAATGTGAATTTAGATAAAAATGTAGTGGTTGATATGGAAACTATTAAATAGGTACCTGCCATAGGTTTTCCTAATGATGCTTCTTTAGTTCAAGAAATTAAGAATTTGGTGTCTAATAATTCTCCTCTGAATGTTGAAATTAATATGGCTAATGAATCTTCCTTAGGGAATAGTAATCCATCAGAGGTTGTCCCTGTTATTATGCCAGATGAGAATCTGGTTTAGCAAGTACATGATATTTTTAACAATCATGCACATCAAATGGATGAGGGTATTACTGATAGAGTTGTTTGTTCAATGGAGAATGATTTGGGGGGTATAAACTTGACCCTTCCAATTTTTGCATCTGGTAATCCTTTTGCAGTTTTGGCTACAACAGAGTTGGGTTTTGAAGATAATCCACTTATCCTAGCTTCTCCAAAGTCATGCAAGAGTTTACCAATTGTCCAAACAACTCCAATTTTTTCACCATCGGTGGTTTCTCCTAGGAGAGGTAGGCCTCCAAATAATCTTAAGACTCAAATGGAAATTGATGCTAGAACTCAAAAGACTTTGTCCCTTTCTCATGTTGGTGGGCAAGGGAGGCATTTGGTCTCTCTTGGTAGGCCTAAGAAAACATGCCTAACTCCTATAAGTGTAAAAAGAAAGAGGAGTAAAAGATTTGTGACTAGTCCACCTGTGACAAGATCAGGGGTTGTGAAACGTAATTTGCAAGGTTTCTCTAGGGAAAGCAAAAATTCTCTGATTAATGGGGAGAGGGGAGCTTCGGCCTCCCCTCAAGGACAATGAGAATTATTTCTTGGAATGTTAGAGGCTTAAATGCCCCTAACAAGAGATGCTTAATTAAGTCCCAAATGGACTTAATTAAGTGTGATATTTTTATGTTGCAAGAAACAAAGTTATCAAAGGAGTCTATTGATTTGGTTTTTTCATCTTGGAGAAGGTGGAATTTTCTTTCTTCTCCGGCTTGGGGTGCTTCAGGAGGTTTGGCATTGCTTTGGAATAATTATAATATTGAGGTACAGTTAGTGGCATCTGCTACAAATTGGATGTTGGCTTTAGTTAAAAGCAAGATTTTGAAGGTTAAATTCTGGCTTTTTAGCATTTATGCTCCGTCAAGAATTCAAGGGAAGAGTAAACTATGGGGTGATTTAAAAAGGATTTCTTCTCTCTTAAAACATGGTTCCTTTATTATCTTCGGTGGTGATTTTAATGCTATCATTCATTTAGATGAGAAAAGAGGAGGTGTTTTCCCTAATAAAAGGATTATGGATGACTTTCGAGATTTCATTTATGATATGAACCTTTTTTATTGTAAGTCTCAGAATGGGGTTTTCACATGGACAAACATGAGAAGGGATTTTTCTCAGATTGCTGAGAGATTAGATCAGTTTTTGTTATCTGAGAATTGGATTGATTCAGATTTTGAATTCTTTTCCTCTATTCTATCGGTCTCAGGTTCTGATCATTTTCCAATTTCCCTTTCACTTATTGAGGATAGGGCTTCTTTTAAGTCTCCATTTAAATTTGAGCCCATGTGGTTTAGGGATTCTTCCTTTTTGCCTCTACTTATGAAATGGTGGAATTATGCTCCTTTTTGTTCTGGGTCCTGTATGTTTCAGATTGCTAAGAAGTTAAGTTATTTGAAAATGAATATTAGGGAATGGAATATCTCGCATTTTAAGAACATTTTTCAGGAGAAACAAATGATTCAAGATACGATTGAGTGTTTTAATACTCATGTGCTTCAACATGGTATGGTGCCAGAAGTTTTTGATGAATTGAAGTCACTAAAATTACAGCTCGAGGAGGTGTTAGATAGAGAGGAAATCTATTGGAGACAGAAATCTAGAGAGTTATGGCTTTCAGGTGGTGACAGGAACACAAAATGTTTTCATTCTTCAACTAAGATTAAATGATGTAAGAATAGGATATCGTGTATTCAGTGTCAAAATGGGAATTTATTGACAGAGCCAGAGGACATTGCTTCAGAGGCAGTTAGGTTTTTTAAGTCATTATTATCTTCGGCAAATGGAAATCTCATTAATGATATTATATCTAATATTCCTCCTTTAGTATGTTTGGAAGACAATAAGATGTTGATGTCTCCCTTTTCCTTAGAAGAAGTTAAGAGTGTTGTCTTTTCCATGAATCCAGATAAAGCCCTAGGGCCAGATGGTTTTACTCCTTTATTTTTTCAGAAATATTGGGATTTTGTGGGAAATGATGTTTTATTAGCTCTCGAGGAATCTAGGAGAAATAGGTCCATTTTAAAAGAACTTAATACTACAATGATTGCAATTATTCCTAAAAAGAGGATACTCAGACTTTTGTTGACTTCCACCCCATTTCTTTATGTAACACTTTGTATAAGATATTTACGAAGGTAATTTCCCTTAGTTTGGCAAAAATCTACCTAGGATCATTTCATTAGAGCAAGGTGGTTTAGTTCCTGGAAGGGAGATGATAGAGGGTGCAATTGTAGCACATGAGGTGCTGCATTCTATTTCCACCCAAAGAACCCCGACCATGATACTTAAACTAGACATGATCAAGGCTTATGATAGAGTAGAGTGGGGGGCTTTATGTGCTGTTCTTCAGAAGTTAGGTTTTTCCAAGGCCTAGGTCAAATGGATTCGTGCATGTATTTCTTCTACAAGATTCTTAGTTTTAATTAATGGTTCTCCTTGTGGTTTTTTCACTTCCTCTAGGGGTTTGAGACAAGGAGATCCCCTTTCTCCCTTTTTGTTTATTCTCCTAGCTAAAACCTTTAGTTGGGCTATTAGGGCTGCTAAAGTGGGGGGGCTTTGGAAAGCTATAAGGATTTAGAATATTTCCAAAAGTAGTTCTCATTGTCTCTCTGTAGATGATACTCTATTATTTGGACATGCTTCGTTAGTTGAGGCAAAAGTGATTAAAGGAATAATACAAAATTATGCATCATTTTTTGGTCAGAAAGTGAATGGTGATAAATCAAAGATTTTTTTCCTTAATACATCACAACTAGTTCAACATATGTTGCAATCCTTTTGGAGATTTGAGACTGGAAATCTTCCATGTACTTACCTTGGGATTCCTTTCTTTGTTAAACAGGATAAGATTGGTTTTTGGGATAAGATTATTTCGGTCATTTCTAAAAGAATTCTCTCATGGAATCATAGATGGTTAACTTTGGCTAGTAAAATTGTTCTCATCAAGTCTATTTTGAATGTTGTTCCCATATATCTCATGTCTCCTTTGAAGTCTCCAAAAGCAGCCATTGTTAGTTTACAAGATACTCTTAGAGATTTTCTTTGGAACAATAATAAAGATGGCAAGAAGAGACTCCCTTTAGTTGCATGAAATAAGGTATGTTTGCCTAAGGAACTTGGGGGAACAGGAATTGGGAGTCTAGAGAATTAGAATTTAGCCTTAGGTGCTAAGTTGGTTTGGAAATTATATGACAAGCCTAGCTCCTTATGGACATAGATTATGTTTGCCAAATATTTAAATAATGGACCAAGAGAGTACATTTTTAAAGTCTCAAATTTGCCTTTGGGTTCTGCTATTTGGAATTTCCATTGTAAATGTAGATCAGTTATTTTGCCTCATCTCTCATGGATTGTTCATAATGGTAGAAAGGTCAGATTCTGGGATGAAGTATGGAATGGACACACACCTTTGGTGAATATTAGGGATTGGTCTCCTTTGATCACTGTTTTTTCCTCCCTTTGGGGTGCTTTTGTAGCAGATTATTTTAAAATTGTGACTAGTGGACCCCTTAAGCTAGCTAAATGGAAGTTGATTGATTTCTTAGATTTTGATCAAAGCATGAAATTAGATTTTGAAAATATTTTGGGGGATAGAATTGTATTTCTTTCCGATTCTGAGGGTGAACTTATTTGGACAAAGAATATTTTTGGTAAGTACATTGTTAAAGTTGGTTACAACTCTCTTATGGTTGCTAAATATTTATCTTCTTGGCCTTATAAGTTGTTTTGGGATTTGGCTTGTCTTCCCAAAGCTGGAGCCTTTGCTTGGTTGGCAGTTCAGGACAGAGTCCTTACAGGTATGAGGCTAGATAGGCTTGGTATTACTATTTTTTCCCTTGTGTCCTTTGTAACAAAAATTTGGAATCTTCTTCACACCTGTTCCTACATTGTGATTATACTTATGAAAGTTGGCAGTGGTTGTTTGAGAAGTTAAATAAATCCTTTGTTATTGGCAAGGATCTCATTTCCCATTTTAGCTCTTGGCCCTTTATGTTTGCCTCATCTTCTTATGCATGCCTTTGGATCATATCTCCATCTATTGTGATTTGGAATGTTTGGCTAGAGAGAAACAATGGGATATATAAAAAAACAAGGTCTCCTGTGTCTGAGGTTCTATTAAAAATTGAGTCTTCAATCTGTGAGGTTGCTTTGTCATTTATTCATAAGAATTTTGAAAATCTTACTTCTTTTTCGCACTGGGATAGTAGAGTTACTAGAGTTTGGAAGTTGCTGTCAGTTTTACCCTCTCATGGTTCAATTTTAAAAAAGAATGATCCAATAGGTAAGAGATGCTCTGCTAGATGGAAACCTCCTCCATAGGGGTACTTTAAACTGACTTTTGATGGGGCCTCTTGTGGTAACCCTGGGTCAGCTGGGGTAGGCATGGTAATTTATGATCACAATGCAAATTTTATTCGAGCTAAGTGTCATGCTATTGGTTTTAAAACTAAAAATTATGTGGAATTTCATGCTTTGTCTTTTGGATTGGATATGGCAGTCTCTTTGGGAATTAAGGACTTAATAATTGAAGGTGATTCTATGGTGATTATTCAATGTGTTATGAAAAAGAAATTGAATTGTTGGAATTTGCAGTATATACTTTCAATCCTATTTTACAAAAATTAGAGTTGTTTGAATGTTTCTTCGTATCCCATTCTTATAGACAAGTTAATAAGATTGTAGATTATTTGGCAAATTTAGCCATTGACAACAATGCTAATAAGTGAGAGGTGGGTTTTGAGGAAATTCCTTCTAGGGTATGGGAAGGTTTGCAGCAATAGTCATATGATTTTCTTGAGTAACGTTGATGTAAAATTTTAGGATGATAATTATTCACGCTTTCCCCTTTCATTTCAAGTATTCATGTTTGTTGTCTGGAGGAGAGTTAGAGGTCATGGTATTTGATATAATAGTGTTTTTCCAAAGGTTTTTTTATACTTTCTTTTTTGGCAGGAAGGTTTTTGGCTCATGGGATTCGGCATAGGGCTCTAGAAAATTTTGTCTTCTTCCATTGATAGCAGCTATGGAGTCTACATTTGAAAATTATCCGATGGGTTTTTTTGGCAAATTGTCATATAGGCTCTATGCAAAACTGATATTATATGTGTTGTGACTGCATTTTGTATGTGGTTTTGGGAGGGGTGTATAAATTGATCCGTTAGATACTATAGGTTTATTTTATGAGCTGTGACCGGAGGTTTTCTTCCCAGGGTTCTTTCCTCTAATATGCTCTTTGAATCTTGTTTAAAAAATAAAAAATATTAATAAAAATGTTTAGTGGAATAATCCACTTCTATTGAAAAAAAATAAATTAAATTATTTAAATTAATTTTATGAATTGTTGATGTGTTTTATCTTAAACTAAATAACATTAGACATGGATTAAAATGAGGTTCAAAATATTAATAAATAAAGAGAGATGTTTCTAAACTATGTAATTAGAGAATAATTATCACTTTCAAAATATTGATATTATATAGTTCAAAATTTGTAGATGCTCTAGTGATTAAAGGTCAAAGATGTATCTTTTTGGCTGGTTCTCTAGATGTCAATCTAGATAAGATATGATCATGGACTGAAGTTGTTGTGAGATAGAGTTGGGTAAGTTTGATAAAGATATAGTACAAAGATAAGATATAGTTATTTTATTTATTTATTTAACGTGTTAATGGCCTAATGTTGAAGTAAACGTGTGATTACTATTTTTTTATCTAGCTATATATCTTTCTATCAACAAAGATATGTTATGGATATGTATAGATAGACCACATGTCAACAATACAAAGGGGATATTGTGAAAGTTTAATGATACCCTTTCCATGGAAGTGGACATAGTTATTTGTATGACCCATTATCACCTAATAATCACAATAAGATTAGAAGTCATAAAATGTTCACTATGGTTAGAATTTTTCCAGCACATTTGATGTATTAGCTTCCTTATTATATTGGTTGATATCATTACCCCTAGATATAAAACAATAACTATTTTCCATCTTTAGGTGACAAGATTGAATTCATCACCACATGTGAAAGACTACATTTTTTTTTAATTATCCCACAATGACATAAAACATGCCATTTATGAAAAAAATAAAAAGAAATTTTAGGAAGAATTGATATAAAGCAACATTTCCCAACTATCCCATTTCTAGTTATAAAGATTTGTGAATTTATGCACAACACTAATTATATCACTATTAATTACCACAACCCACCTTCTTGGATCTAATACAATGAACATATCGCCTATCTAATTTCATTGATGTGGCAATAAGCTACTATAAAGTAAAAAAATAAGCAATTTAATGTCCACTACTATGGACACACCTCATCATCACACTTATTGATTAGTTGCAATTGTATGAATATACATTTTGAGTCTTAGATTATGATATTTTTTTCAATAGATAATCTTTAATGGTTTTATTGATGATGCTATCCCATATTGGACATGACTATTTAAATTAAATTATCATAAGATATAAGTTTATAAATAAATTTTAAAAACTATTATTAAATTATAACCCATTCTAGATTGTATATGTTCTTTCGTCATGTTATAAGTTTTGTTTGCAATACCACTTTGCAATATGAAATGTATTAGTATAGCATATGATTATTTCTACCATTGCATCTGTTTTATTGATTCAAATAAAGTTATAGAATATTTGACATTAGTGAGTTGACACCACTACCTAGCTAGACATGCTTACCCAACCTACTCCACATTGAGAGTGCAAGCATCATAAAAGGAATATTTACCTAGCATGAGACATGAATTTATATTTTTTATGTCCCTATTTTATTAGAGATGATAGTAATAAATAAATAAAAAGCTCACATTAAATTAAAAAATAAAGAAAGCCTATAATGCCACATGTGTGCACCAATAATCATGATTTAATATTCAAACATAGGTCTAGTTGTTGGGTAAATATTTGATATGATTAGAATAAATGTGAACAAATATGAAATTATATATATATTATTATTTAATGTAAATTTCTACCTAGTGATAGCTATCTTTTATTAATAAGAAAAAGATTACAAATATCATTCACAAAGAGAGAACAATAGAGTCCTAACGGCCTCTATGACCTACTGTGATCTCTCAAAAACATGCTCTCATTTACAAATATCATGTTCTCATAAGCTTTCAAATTGTTCCTCTTAATACCATCCCTTAGAACCTTTACAATATCTATTTTATCATTGTCAGTAAGCATCTCCTCAATGGTAAGGGCATCTGCTACAAACCTCATAAATTGAGTGGGTTTTAGTTCCTTCAAGGCCCCAATAGTTGGTTCAATAAGTTAGGAAACCACCAATCTCTTTATATCTCACTCTGTAGCCTTATAGTCCCTTAGTTTTCTTACTATGTTATAAACAAATTGCTCAGGCAACTTAGTATTGTGGCAATTGGAGTCATTCAGAATCTTTTCCTTGATAATATTCCTAACTACATCTTCCTCTACATCCCCTTCTAGTGTAATAATCTCCTTTAGTTGCCCATCAATCAAACTCTACTTGCAATCACATTTGTGATCCGGTATCAATATAAACTATGAAGAGCCGACCATCATCATTCAAGCCAACTTCACAAGACAAACTCCCCAAAGGATTGGAAAGGAATTTATAATCAAAATTTGTTCTCCATCCAATCAAAAACATCATTTCATTCTTTTGAGATGTAGTCAAGAAGGATAGGCAATCTTCCACTTTGCCTCATGATTCCAATAAAAACCATTCCATTGTTGGAAGTGAAATCACTCTGAGAAGGGGGGGTGAATTAGAGAGAGAGATTTTTAAAACTTTCAGACTTGAATGCAACTTGACCTTGAGCAAACAATAATAACTTGCTTAAAAAGAACCTTTAAAATGTAACATAAATGACAACATGGCTAATTTTAAAAGCATGTTTTGTATTGTTCAACTGAAACTAAATGAACAACTTTGTTTATGCTTTAGATACAAAAATTTATCATTTTAAAAACAAATTTAGACTGCTTTGACCAACAAATTTGATCATTCATGCATTTGACCATAAACAAATAAGAGAAAGGACAAGATATCAGAGAATTAAATGCAACAACATATCACATAATGAGGCAATCAACACCACAAAACACAAAGATTTCGTGAGTGGAAAAACCCTTATGGGGTATAAAAAACCACTCAAACCTATCTTCTTTATTCAATCAAAGAGCACCATCTCAACACCTCAATATCATAAGTTCCAATCTTTACAGGAGCAACAACTCCTTTCAATGAGTTTCTTAACAAACACTGTATACTCTAAGGGTCCTATCATTGCAATTAACTATTGCAATCATAGCATCCTAGCACTACACAATAATAGATCTGCATTATATCTTTTTTTATAATGTATATTGTGAATGCCTGTATTTTTCATATAAAAGATAATCTCTATACAAAACAAGGAATTTAATTTTCTCTCAAAAACTCTAGTGCTTGCAAAAGAAAGATGTCATAAGAATCTTTCATGAATCTGTAAAGGTTAACATCAAAAAGCCATTTACAAAAGAACCTTTGAATAAAATTAGAGTTGTAACAAAACAACTTCTGTATTCCTAACTGCAAATCAAATACTCTGAAAAACCCAAAAACTATTTCAAATTTTCCTTTATAACAGATGCATAAACCCTCGTAAAACACCTTCAAAATGCACTATTCATGTTTTTTTCATCATCAAAGAAATGTTTAAATCTACATATATAGAGAGAAGATCAAAAGAAAGATGTTAACCTAAGTTTAGTAATCTCTTCGAACTAGGCTTCCCAATATTTTGAATGAGAAAACCAATTATAGGAACTAATTCAATTTTCTTTGAAATTGAAAAACCTTTTCAATGCAATTTCAAAGGAATAAAAATGACTAATCAACTTTACTAAGTAATCTTTCCATTTTCAATCATAGGGTAAATAAATCTATTTCAAAATAATGATTTCTTTCACATTTACATTTCTAGTTTTTAAATTCCATCAAGACAAACAAAGAAGTGTAAAGATGTTACCTCTATCAAGGTGGTTTGAGCTGGAAAACATAATCCATAAAAAACTATGTTACCTCCTCTTCCAGGTCAAGATGAGTCCATAGATCAATTTGTTATCCATATTAGTCAAGCATATTTGAAACCCATAGTAAACTTTCAGCAACAAGATAACCAATCCAAGACTATGAATGCACTACAGTAGCTAGGGTTCATGCTTGTTCTTTCAAAAAGAAGAAAAAAAATATTGGTTTGCCATACTTTCCTTTTTCCTTATCAAAGAGTACTATGAAAAATATAATACTTGTTCCTTTTTCCCATAAAAACATTAAAATGGCAATGCAAAAGAACCACTAAAAGTTATATTTGAAGTTGAAAATATTGCCACCTCAGACTCGATTCTGATCCATGTGTGGTGCAATGAGTTGTCTAGTGTCATATAAGGACTAACTTTCCAAGTCAGTATTATGTCCAAGTCAATTTTATTTTTCTTAATCTGGCTGATTTCTTGCTGCATAGCTTTCAACCAGAAATCATCAGTTAAAGCATCATTAACATTTTTAGGCTTAAAATCAGTTACTAAACATAAATGTTCAGTAATTTGAGCTTGTTCATCAAGTTTGGCTCTTCTTTCTTGTTAATATTCCTACATCTCTATCCCCAATAATTATATTTTGAGGATGCATCTTGGTAATAATCTTGGAGGGTGTAGTTAGAGGTTTTGTTTATTTATATATTGATGCATTCTCCTACTAAGAGTTATTTGCTTTAGTAGATTCGGGAGATCTGCCAAGTGCTGAAGTAGGCTCCTCCTCAACATCATGAACATTATTATCATCTAGAAACACCTTCTCATCAAATGTGATATTTATAGATTCAACAATCTTAATAAGCCTAATATTGAAGTATTTATAAGTTTTACTATGTGTAGAGTATCCTAAAATGATACCCTCATCCGATTTAGATTGAAAACTGCCCAAATTTTCTTCATCCTTTTTGATAAAACATTTACAACCCAATTTTTTAAAGTATTTAATAATGGAAGAATGATCATACCATAGTTCATATGGATTGAAATTACATTTAACTTTGATCTCCAGTCTATTTAGGATGTACACTATTTTATGAACAATTTATTCTCAGAATCTATCAGGTAACTTGGCTTCATCTAACATTGTTCTATCCTTTTCTTTCACAGTTTTGTTCTTTCTTTCAACAACCCCATTTTGATGGGGTGTCCTAGCAGTAGCATACTACCTTTTTATGCCATGATTTTCACAATAATCAATGAACTCTTGAGAGGTAAAATCACCTCCTTTATCTGATCTCAAGCATTTAAGTTTAAAATTTGATCCCTTTTCAACCATTTTGTGAAATATTTTAAATCTTTCAAATGCTTTTGATTTGTGTCTAAGGAAGATTACCCAAACCATTCTAGTGTAGTCATCAATAAACAACATGAAATATTTTTCACCATTGATAGACCTTGTCTTAGTGGGACCACATAGATCAGTGTGAACAATTTGTAAAGTTTTAGTAGAAGAGTGTTTCGTAGATTTAAAACTCACTTTGGCTTGCTTGCCTTTAATACACCCTGAACAAACAACATTGTTAGGTTTACTAAGCACTAGTAAACCTCTTACATTTTGATATTTATTGATTCTAACCAAATTATGAAAATTTATGTGGCCCAAATGTTTGTGCCACAACCAATTTTCTTCAACTTGACCGATAAGACACATACCTTCATTTCTTTCATGATTGGATGAGTCAAGAAGATTATATATATTTCCATGTGTCCTTAATCTTGTTGCAACTAGTTTACCAGACATAGTTTTGATTTCACAACCTTGTGAGTTAAATGAGACACTGTATCCACTATCACATATTTGGTGGACACTTAAAAGGTTGTGTTTAAGACCTTGTACATAAAACACATCATGAATAGGTGTATCATCATTAAGAAGTAAATACCCTCTACCTTTTACTTGAATCCTTGAATTGTCACCAAACTTTACAAAACCATCAACATAATCTTCAAGTTTCAATAACTTATCTTTATCCCCTGTCATGTGGTTGGAACAACCAATATCAACAACTTGTAAGTATGGAAAACACTGAGAGGGGGCAGGGATGAATTTTTGTTTTACAATTGATAATAAAAAAATGCAAACATTTAAAATGCAAGAAACTCAAATTGCACAGTGAAATAAGAGAGAAAACATTATACAAATTTGACACAAAAATATCCTGAGTGGAAACCCTCTGGGGTAGAAAACCACTTGTAAAAATAGCCTCACTAGCTTATAGTTTGCTATCTCACTGATTTTATTTTATGCCTCACTAGATATTCTCTAATGTCAATAATTTTAATTCATAGTATGTGCAGAGATATTATCATCTACAAATTTTAGGTTATTCTTCTGTCTTTCAATAATAGAGGTTTGATTGTACAAAAACTAGCACTTGAAAGTGTTGTTGAAACAATTTATTCAGTGTCCTTTTTTTTTTTTTCTTTTTCACATTATGCACTAAGATAATACAACTCTTATATACATCTCTGAATATATATGAGATGAAAAAAATAATAAAAACTATAGAACCTTTAACTCAAGTTATATAATTTCCTTTTTAACCTATAGTTTACATTCTTCTTTATCACAAACACATCTAGACATATATCTAGAAGATATATAGAACTTATTTTTTGATCACATATGTATATTTCTTTCATAAAAAATGTTGTTTATTGTAAAACTACTTGTAATCCCTATGATACTTCATTAACATATGTATACCCATGATGACTAAACTACCATGAATGCACCTATATGAGTATATGAAAAATACCCATGTATCAAAGACCTTATGTTATGCACAGGCTAAAGTGTAACAATGGAATGTATTTATCACCGAGCTCTTTTGTATGCAACCACATGACAAAGACAAAGAATCCTTATGTATGCATCTACATATTGAAAAAACCTAATGGAAAAATGATAATGTATGTCTTCAAATATAAATAGAATGATAGAATGAAAAAACCCTTATGTCCCCTTATGTCATGCATGATCCTTGAACTATATGCATCGTAATGCAAAAATAATGTATTAACAAAGACCCTTAAAAAAAATTCAACCTTATATGAAATAAACTAAACCCCAAGCTAAATTAGAAAACAACGCATGATATAACATAAACAAATTTGAATGATGAACCCTATCAATGCAATACTCGAGTATCATACATAATGAACAAATCATGACAAAAAATATAAAAAGACCATAAGAGAAATGAGGCCACCTATACAATGAAACCATTAACCCAAAAATGACCACAATGTGAAAAACCTCTTATAATTGCATGTGCCATATTGACCCAATGACAAATCCATCATGCCTGTAATTGTATTTGCCACCGGATTCCATCTTTCTGCTTGTAACTTGGAACATTGCAAATTCCTTCATGATTAGGGTTCAAGAACCCTAATAATTTTTGCAACAACTAAAATAGTGAAACTCTTCAAAGCTTCCTTTGGAAGCTAAAAGAACATTTGAAAGTCTTTTGAGTTCCATCATTCGATGGACTTGACATTTCTTATTTACCAATAAAATATGAAACCTTTATAATGCTGACATCCCCTCTTATAAAAAATTTAAAACCTTTATAATACCAACAACCCTCTTCTAGTGCCTTAGTACTATATAAAAAAAAACTTTATACTATGCCTTGTACAAACTTTGCACCAAGAATACTTTGCTAGATTTCCATTTATCAATTTAGATCACCTTGTCATGCATTATAAACCACTTGAAGATTTTAAATTGTTGGTTGACATAAGGCCAAAAATTAGGCTAGAGGGTGAACAAACTCCCCCTTTGGCATTCATATCAAAAGAACAATTATAATCTCATAAGCAAAGTATACATGTTTTTCACCAATCCATGCATCTTGTGAATGCAACAGTTGATCATGTAGAGCGATTAGAGAATATCAAACATCATGGAACTGAACATAAGAATATATGTAATTGTGAACCATATGCAAAGCATGTGACACAATAGAGACTTTGATCAATGTATTTTTCAGACAAAGCACTGTTGATATCATAGCCAAACCATGAACCAATACAATGAAATGCCAAAGTACTACTGACATAACACTGAAATGCCAAAACATAAACCAATGTACTAAACCAAACCTGTACTAGCTCTTTTTCCTCTTTTTGACATAATGCCAAAAGGGTAAAGGAGAGGGATAAAGGATAAGATAACGAAGAACTCCCCCTGAATGAAGGCATGAGAGAATATCAAGTAACAAAACTAAGAGAGACAACACCCAATTTGTCATGAAGGAACTCAAATTGAGCCTTAGGAAGAGGTTTGGTTAATATGTCAGCTACTTGATCTTTAGTAGGTACATATTCAAGGATTACTTCATTTTCTTCAACTTTTTCTCGAAGAAAGTGATAAGGATGTCAATGTGTTTAGTTGTAGAATGTTGAATAGGATTTTTAGAAATATTGATGGCACTAGTGTAGGAACCATCGCTTGAATATAGGATAATGTTCTGGCCATCCATAGAACTTGAGTACAACATGCAACAACAATAAAATATTCTACCTCAGTTGTGGACAAGAAACACAGTCTTGTTGCTTGTTGTGCCAAGCTACCAACCATCCACCCAAATAGAATGCACCACCTAAAGTACTTCATCTATCATCTAAATTTCCTGCCCAATCAGCATCAATATAGGCAACAAATGTGAAATCATTTTGATTGGAGTACCATAAACCAAAATCTAGAGTACTAGCAATATATTTCATAATTATTGTAACTGTATTCAATTGATATTTCTTAGGAGCAGATTGAAAGCGTGAAGCTAAATAGACTGCATGCATAATGTTAGGCCTAGTAGCAGCCAAGTATAAAAGACTTCCAATCATAGATCGATACAATGTATGATCAACATATTCTTTGTCAGCTTCTTTTCTAAGTTTACAACTAGTTTCCATTTGTGTACCAACTAATTTACAATCAGTCATCTAAAATTTTGCTAACATTTCCTTAGCATATTTAGTTTGTGAAATAAAACACCATTTTCTAGTTGACTAATTTGTAGACCAAGAAAGAAAGAAAGATCACCAAGCATTGACATTTCAAACTTTGATTTCATGATTTCAGGAAAAGAAGAACACAGTACAACATCATTGCTACCAAAAATGATGCCATCTACATAAACAATAACTACTTAAATTCTGTCACCTTGTATTTTGAAATATAGTTTACCGTCAACAACACTTTTAGTAAAGCCTTGTTCACGCAAATGAGAATCCAATTTTGAGTACGAAGCTCAAGGAGCTTGCTTTAGCCCACAAAGAGCCATTTTTAACCTGTAAACATAATCTTCTTTGCCTGGAATACAAAAACCTTATGGTTGTTCCATATAAACTTCCTCTCTTAATTCACCATTCAAAAATGTAGTTTTCACATCCATTTGATATACCTTGAATCCTTTCTAAATAGAATATGCAAGAAAAATTCTGATAGCTTCTAATCTAGAAACAATAGAAAATATTTAATCATAATCTAAACCCTCTATTTGTGAATACTCTTTGCACACCAATTATGCCTTGTTTCTTGTAAATTTTTCCTTTTTCATCTAACTTCTTTTTAAAAACCCATTTTGCAACAATAACAGTTTTATCCAAAGGTCTAGGAACAAGTTCCCAAGTTTTATTTTTCTCTATCTGTTCAAGTTCTTTCATTGCATTTACCCAATGTTCATGTTGACTAGCTTTAGTATAATTTTGAGGTTCCAATTTAGAAAGTAAATACAAATGAACCATATTAGCAGTATGTGTTACCTTGCTTCTAGTTTGAATACCAGAAGATGTGTCACGAGTAATCTATTTAGTAGGTTGTCTTTTCTGCAATATCCTTCATAATAACTTGTGCGTTGAAGATATGAGATTAATCACTTCATCATAGTCATCTTCCTGTTTAGTTAGTACTGAACTTGTAGAGGACTGTGAATCCTCTAAGTTTGAACTAACTGGTTCAGTAAGAGAATCAATCACATAATTCTCATCATCCTTTATCTGTTTATCAATAGGAACATTTTTATCAACTTTAACATTGGCACTTTCAATGACTTTCCTTAATTTTTATTATAGCATTTATATGCCTTACTGTGAGAAGAATAACCTAAGAAAATACATTCATCACAATGTGATTCAAAACTACCAATATTATCACTATCCTTTTTTATAAAGCTTTTGCTGCCAAAAGCTTTAAAATACTCAACATTTGCAGTTTTACCATACCACAATTCATATGGAGTGTAATCTATTTTAGTTCTAAACTCTATCCTGTTTAGAATGTATACAACAGTATGGACTACTTCTTTCCAATAGGAATTAAAGAGGGCTGCATCTTGGAGCATTGTTCTAGCCATCTCTTTTATAGTTCTATTCTTTCACTCAATCACACCATTCTTTTGTAGTGTTCGAGGAGTAGAGTAGTGCCTTTTGATTCCATGTTCTTCACAATAGTCTATAAACTCTTGTGAGGTAATCTCACCACCCTTGTTAGACCTAAGACACTTGATTTTTAGATCAGATTCATTTTCAACTAATTTTTTAAAGATATTAAACTGATGCAGAGCTTCATCTTTGTGTTTTCAAAAGGTTACCCAAGTCATCCTACTGTAGTCCTCAACAAACAACATTAAGTACCTATCACCATTTAAAGATTTTGTTCTCGTTGGGCCATAGAGATCAGTATGAAGTAACTAGAGAGGCCTAGTAGAAGCATATTCTTTTGTTTTAAAATTGACTCTAGTTTGTTTGCCTTCTTGACACTCTTTACAAACAACATTTTTAGGTTTTGTCAATAATGGCATATTTATAGCATTGTTTTTTTTACTCATTTTGACCAAATTGTCATATTTATTATGCCCAAACCTCCCATGCTATAGTTTGGATTCATCAAATTGATTCATAGAACACACATTACTTTCTTTCTTACTATGTGTAACATCTTGAAGATGATAAATATTACCAGTTGTTCTAAACCCAACAACAATAGTCTTACCAGATTTATTTTTGATGTTGCATCCTAATCTTGAAAACATCACATCAAATCCATTATCATAGATCTGGCTTACACTCAGTAGATTATGTGTTTGTCCTTGTACAAAATAGACATCATGAAAAGATATTTCATTTTCCAGAAAAATGGTACCTTTACCCAAAACTGGAAAGCACAGATTATTTCCAAACCTTACATGACCACCGACAAAGTCTTCATAGTCATTAAATTTATTTCGTTCACCTATCATATGATGTGAGCAACCACTATCCAGAACCTAAAACTTCTTATTGACAGAGTGCATGGCTGTCTCAACTATAAGGGCCTGATTTTTAGGTCTCTATATAAGTTTAGTTCTTTTGATAAGTCTACTTGTAGAAGATTTACAAAATGTAGCTACATGTCCAAAACAACTACATTTAAAACATTTTAAGTTACTCGAGAATTCATAAAGTCTTCCATTTACAATGTTGAAAGACTTTCTAGTTGAAGCATTGCATACATTTTCCTTATGACCAACTTCGTTAAATTTATAGCAATGATGAAGAAAACTAGTACTAGTTTCAGATTTACCTAAAAAACTATTTTCCCAACCATTCTCCAATGATGACCATTTCCTTTTCATGTCTGTAATTTCTAGTTCAAGAGAGCAGCAATGAATGTTCTTCATTTTCAATTCATCTTGAATTGTTTGATCACTTTTTTTAAATTCCTTATTTTTAAGAGTCAGATCAGATATCAGATTTACATTTTTTTGATCTTCTTTCCTCAATCTTTTTATCTTAGAGAGAGAAGATTTTAATTCACCTTCAAAATCAATTTCAGATTCATTTGGATCTGAATTATCTTGTACATAATTCTTCTTTGCATAAATTAACTCTGCCATGAAGAGAACTTCTTCTCCTTCTTCTAGCAGTTCATCAGAACCACTATCAGTAACGTCATCAATTAGAGCTTTCTTCTTTTTAAACTCATTTGGATTTTTCTTTCTCCTAATTTTTTTTTGTTTCTTTCTGAATAACATTTTGTTTTCATCTTCTTCATAATACAAATCTTCATTAAGACAATTTAAAGTATAATGCCCTATCTTTCTGTAGTTAAAACATTTAAAAGCTAATTTTCCTTTATACTTACCCGAGCCTCTTTTCAATTTGCTAACAAAAGCATGATCATTTTATGTAAAATTCTCAGTTTTTAAGTTTTAAGTTTTTTCTTTTGCAGCTTTGAAGTCTGACTCTTTGTTAGGAACAAAGAACTCATCTAATCTCATTTTATAGGTAGTAAAAAAACCTTGTAAATCATCAACAGTCACTTTTGTAATGTCATGTTCTTCTACTATAGCAATTTTGGAATCAAATTTTGTAGGCAAAGTTCTCAAGATTTTCCTAACAACAGTTTTTTCTTCAAGTTTCTCTCCAAATCCTCGAATGGCATTAACAAATTCTTGAACTTTGAGAAAATAATTATCTATTTTCTTATCTTCTACCATTCTAAGACTTTCAAACCTATTTCTAGAAATTCAAAGTTTGGCTTCTTTTACTTTTTCATCTCCTTCATAAATATTAGCCAATTTATCCTAGATTGCTTTTGCATTATCACTATCCATCACTTTGACTAACACATCATTTGTTAAGCCACAACAAATTTCATTTTCTTCTCTAGCATTACATTAATTTTCCTTTTTTTCATCGGGTGGAGAAGGAGGTGCAGTAGTTGTATATCCTTTTTCAATTACCTCCCATACATGATACCCTAAAGAAGTGACATGTTTTTTCATCCTAAACTTTCAGAAAGCATAACTAGTACCATCAAATAATGGTGCTCTCATTGTGGAAAGACCCTCTTGAGTAGCCATACTAAGTAAATAGACTTTCCCAAGTTTTCTCTGATACCAATTGTAAGTATGGAAAACACTGTGAGGGGGGGTTGGTGAATTAGAGTTTTACAACTGATAATAAAAAATTACAAACTTTTAAACTGTAAGAAACTCAAATTGTATAGTGAAATAAGAGAGAAAACATTATACCAATTTGACACAAAATATCCTAAGTGGAAACCCTCTTGGGTAGAAAATCACTCATAAAAATAGCCTCACTGGCCTTATAAAGTGATTTCCAATTACAGTACCTCATAGGCATAAAGTTTGATATCTCATTGATTTTATTTTGTACATCATTGGCTATTCTTTGATCTCAATAATTTCAATTCACAATATGTGCAGAGATATTATGATCTTCAAATTTTAGATCATCCTTTTGTCTTTCAATAATAGAGGTTTGATTGTACAAAAACTAGCACTTGAAAGTGCTACTGAAACAATTTGTTCATAGTCCTTTTCTTTTCTTTTTCTTTTTCACATCATGCACTAAGATAATACAACTCCTATATACATCTCTAAATATATTTGAGATGAAGAAAATAATACAAACTATAGAACCTTTAACTCAAGTTATATAACTTCCTTTTTAACCTTAAGTTTACATTCTTCTTTATCACATACACATCTAGACATATATATCTAAGATATATAGAACTCATTTTTCTATCACATATGTATATCTCTTTCATAAAAAATGATGTTATCTATAAAACTACTTGTAATCCCCATGATACTTCCTCAGCATATGTATACTTGTGATGACTAAACTACTATGAATGCACCTATACGAGTATATAAAAAATACCCATGTATCAAAGACCTTATGTTATGCACAAGCTAAATTGTAACAACGGAATGTATTTATCACTGAGCTCTTTTGTATGCAACCACATGACAAAGACAAAGAATCCTTATGTATGCATTTGCAGAATGAAAAAACCTAATGATAGAATGATAATGTATATCTTCAAATATACATAGAATGATAGAATGAAAAAACCCTTATCTCCCCTTATCTCCTGCATGATCCTTGAACTATATGCACTATAATGCAAAAAGAACGTATTAACAAAGACCCTTTAAAAAAATTCAACCTTATATCAAATAAACTTAACCTTGAGCCGAATCAGAAAAAATGCATGATATAACATAAACAATTTGAATGATGAGCCCTATCAATGCAATACTCGCGTAGCATACATAATGAACAAATCATGACAAAAAATCTAAAAATACCATAACAGAAACGAGGCCACCTATACAATGAAACCATTAACCCAAAAATGACCAAAATGTGAAAAACCACCTATAACTGCATGTGCCTTATTGACCCAATGACGAAGCCATCATGCCCATAACTGTATCTACCATCAGATTCCATCTTTCTACCTGTAACTTGTAACATTTCCGTTTCCTTCATGATTAGGGTTTAAGAACCCTAATAATTTTTGCAACAAACTGAAATAATGAAACTCTTCAAAGATTCCTTTGGAAGATAAAAGCACATTTGAAAGTCTTTTCAGTTCCATCATTCAATGGACTTGACATTTCTTATTTACCAATAAAATATTTTAACTTTATAATGCTAACATCTCCTCTTATAAAAGACGTGAAACCTTTATAATACCAACACCCCTCTTCTAGTGCCTTAGCATTATATAAAAAATAACTTTATACTATGCCTTGTAAAAGCTTTGCACCAAGAACACTTTGCTAGATTTCCATTGATTAATTTAGATCACCTTGTCATGCATTATAAACCACTTGAAGCTTTAAAATTGTTTCTTGACATAATACCGAACATTAGGGTAGAGGGGTCAACACAACCCACAAAGTTTCCTTATTAGAAAGAAAAGCAGTTTAAACAAGCATGGATTGTTCTATGTTCTGAACAAGTTTGGGTCTCCAAAAATTTTCTATAGTATGCTTATTTTGTTTGCACTATCTGGAGGTATGACCAATAGTATTACATTTGAAACATTTGATCATATTAGAAAAACCAAAATAATGTTTATGACCAAATCTTGGTGTTCTAGACAACATGTATTTGCATGTACTCACTTTGTGTCCAAATTTATTACAAAAGAAACAATAGCCATTAAAGAAGGAAGTAAATATGAAAGTGTTCCACTTGTTCTCAAATGAATACATTTTACTATCGGTTATCATATTCTAATTTGCAAATTTAGAACATTGACCAAAGCTATCAGGTTGCTTTTGTTTTCCAAGCATATTGTGCAAGTGAATAGTTCTTTCATGTTATTCCACTTGCTTGGTGAGAGTACTAACTTGTTGTTTGAGAGATTGAATCTCATTTTCTTTGTTAGAAAGACTGATATGAGATTATTTATAACTCTTTTAGAGTCATCTAACTCAGTTTGCAGAGAAATAGTCAAATTATATGAACTTTTCTCCTGAGAGGAAATATGTTTCTTGAGTTTTTTAATTTCTTGAAGGACACAAAGAAGTTCACGTTCAAGGTTTATTTCATTGTTTTCTAAATCAGATTGATTATTCAACTAAATATCAGCTTTACTGCTTGAAATTTTAGGCATATCAATTTCTGCCATGAATAAGGTTTCACTTTCATCACCTAAAGAGTTATCTGACTCATCATCAGAGTCTTCTTTACTGAATAGACTCTTTTCCTTTTTGAAGTTGTTAAAGTTGAATTTCTTTTTAGGTCTGAAGATTTTTTTCTTATAATATTTTTCGTTTTGATCATCATCATTTTTTTGATCAACATGAGGGCATTGGGTTGCAAAGTGAACAACCTTGCCATAGTCAAAACACTTGAGTTGCAGCTTACTTCTATATTTCTTTTTTATTTTTTTCACTAAGAGATCCTCAAGAGAATCAGACAATTATGATTCACTATCCAAATTCTCTTTCTTCTCTATTTTAAAAGTAGTTTCTTTCAATGATGAACTAGCATTGTCAACTTTGCCTATTCTCATTTCAAAGGTTGTCAAAGTTCCTTGAAGATCATCTAAAGTAAGCTTATTAAATTTTTTCTTCTCTTCAAGAGCTCAAACTTTGGTTTCATATTTAGGCAGTAAGGGTCTAATGACCTTCTTAACCACTATGAATTCATCTACTTCTTCACCTAATCCTCTCATCCCATTAACAACTTCGTCAATTCTCAAAAAGTATTCAACTATTTTTTCATCATCTTTCATTTTCATTTCCTCCAACTAAGTTTTGAGGGTAACTATTTTGGACTATTTGACCTTTTCATTTCCTTGATAAATATTTTCTAGTTTTTCCCATATTTCATCAGCAAATTTACTGTGCATGATCTTGACAAAGACATCTTTAGTCAGACCACACAATATTGCATGTTTGGCTCTAACATTCATTTCATATTACTTTTTCCCATCAAGATCTATAGGTATGTAGCAGGTACTATATACTTACTACAAACAATATTCTAGACATCAAGATCTATGGAAATCAGATATGTTTGCATTCTGATTTTCCAAAACACATAATAAGTTCCATCAAACAATGGAGCTCTAGTAGCAGAAGACCCCTCTTGAACATGTGACATGATGAATAACTTCCAAGACTAGGATCTATCCTAGGAAAGACCTAAATCAAGACCCTATGCTCTGATACCACTTGTTGGAAGTGAAATCACTCTGAGAGGGGGGGGTGAATCAGAGTGAGATTTTTAAAACTTTCAAATTTGAATGCAACTTCACCTTGGGCAAACAATAATAACTTTCTTAAATAGAACCTTTAAAATGTAACATAAATGACATAATTACTAATGTTAAAAGCATGTTTTGTATTGTTCAACGGAAACTAAATGAACAACATTGTTTATGCTTTAGATACAAAATTTTATCATTTCAAAAATAGTTTGTGACTAATTTGACAGACAACTTTGATCATTCATGCATTTGACCATAAATAGATAAGATAAAGGACAAGATATCAGAGCATTAAATGCAACAACATATCCTAGAATGAGAGAATCAACACCAAATAACACAAAGATTTCCTGAGTGGAAAAACCCTCGTGGGTATAAAAAACCACTTGAACCTGTCTTCTTTGTTCAATCAAAGAGCACCAAAATTTTACAATGGTGGAGGACCCACTCAACACCTCAATATCATAAGTTCCAATCTTTACAAGAGCAACAACTCCTTTCAATGAGCAACTCTCAAGGTCCTGTAATTCCAATTAACTTCTCAAATCATAGCATCCTAACAATATACAATAATAGATCTACATTATATCCCTTTTTACAATGTATATTGTGAATGCCCATATTTGTCATATTAAAGATAATATTTGTACAAAACAAAGAATTTAATTTTCTCTCAAAAACTCTTTTGTTTGCAAGAGAAAGATGTCATAAAAAAATTTCATGAATTTGTAAAGGTTAACAGAAAAAATTCATATATAAAAGAACCTTTGAATCCAATCAGAGTTCTAACAGAACAACCTCGATATTCCCAACTGCAAATCAAATACTGTGAAAAACCCAGAAACTATTTCAAATTTTGCTTTATAACAGATACATAAACCCTTGTAAAACACCTTCAAAATGCTCTATTCATGTTTTTTTCATCATCAAAGAAATTTTTAAAGCTACATATATATAGCGCAGATCAAAAGAAAGATGTTAACCCAAGTTTAGTAATCTCTTCGAACTAGGGTTCCCAACATTTTGAATCAAAAAACCAATTATAGGAACTAACTCAGTTTCCTTTCAAATTGAAAAACCTTTTCAATGCAATTTTGAAGGAATAAAATTGACTAATCAACTTTACTCAGTAATATTTCCATTTTCAATCCGAGGGTAAATAAATCTATTTCAAAATAATGATTTATTTCACATTTACTTTTCTAGTTTTTAAATTCTTGCAAGATAAACAAAGCAGACTAAAGACATTATATTTGTTGAGTAGGTTTGAACTGAAAAACACAATCCATAAAAAACTACGTTACCTCCGCTTTCAGCTCGAGATGAGTCTACAAATCAATTTGCCATCCATAATAGGCAATCATATTTGAAACCCACAATAAACTTTCAGCAAGAAGATAACCAATCTGAGACAGTGAATGCACTACGATGGGTAGGGTTCGTGCCCGTTCTTTCAAAAAGAAGAAAAACAATATTGGTTTTCCCTATTTTCCCTTTTGCTTATCAAATAATACTATGACAAATATAATACACATTTTAAATCCATCAAGATATCAATAATCGTTCCTTTTTCCCATAAAAACATTAAAACAGTTAAGCAAAAGAACCACTAAAAGTTATGTTTGAAGTTCAAAATATTGCCACCTCAGACTCGATTCTGATCCACGTGTGGTGCAATGAGTTGTTTAGTGTCATATAAGACCGACTATCCAAGTCGGTATCATGTCTTATGTGAAGCCTAAGTGAAATCAACTTGACTAATGTCAATATTCATACGGAACAAAGGAGGACCAAAGAATGCACAGTGCTCAAATAAAAAACAAGATCCAAGCACAAGATAGTGTCAACGTAACCCTGTGAGCACGCATACCATCTAACTGCACATGAAGCTCAAAACATCAGTAAAACAATATATCAAATCACCAATGAACAACTGAACCAATATGCTAGATCAAACATAATTATGACATCAAGGACAATCAACAAGAGGAGAAACCAACATCCATACCTTGGGATCATAGTGAATTATAGTTTTCACATTCCGATCCAAAGCATGGTTTCACAGGAAGTCAGATTCTATGTTCACTTCTCTGAACACATTTTTAATTGTGTACTCAAAAAATTTAAGTATCTCTTGTATGTCGTCGACCCACATCCTCAACTTCCAACTTGGTGTAGTTTTCGATATGATCGCTCACACGACATTCATTGAGTCACCTTCTATGTCCAACTTTAGCAGTCCTTTCTCCTTACTTAAAGTCACACTAGCCAAAAGGGCAAGAAATTCCACATCATTATTTGTGCCATTGGGTAGCTTGACAGAGCCTCCCCAAATCAACTTATTGTTGTCATCTCTAATGATGAACCTCATGCTAGATGGGCATAGATTCCCCCTCAAGGTGCTATTAATGTTTAATTTGAGATGACTTTGAGACAGAAAAATCTACCGCACCACAGCCTGAGCCTCATTGTTAATGGTAGTTTCCACCTTTGGCAATTTATGGTGCGATCAAACCTTTGTCATATGTGTTAGCCCAGGCAGAAAATAACAATTTGGAATCTTTGTTAGCAAATAGAAAAAGAATGGAAATATGAATATAGTTTGTATTTTCATAAAAAATGTGTCATCAAAATAAAATAAACAAGCAGATATAAAAAGGAGGCAAAAATAGTTGTAAGTTGTTATACAAAACTACAGGAACAAAAAAACCTAATAAAATAAACTAATGAAAATTAATCTAAATAAAACTAAATCCCTGATGAGATATTAACATCCCCCCCTTAATTTGAGGGGGTTAAGCTGAGCATATCTCTGAACTTCTCAAAATTTTCTCTGCCCAAAGCCTTGGTAAGAATATTTGTTGGTTGATCTGCAGTGGGGCAATATTTAAGGTATATTCTACCATGTTTCACATAATGCCAAATCAAATGAAACTTTTTATTGATGTGCTTGGTGCGATCATGAAATACTGGATTTTTAGCCATTTTGATAGCAGATTGATTGTCAATGAAGAGTGAAGTTGATGAAATCTTTGGTGTCTGCAAGTCTTCAAGAATTCTTTGAAGCCATAAGATTTCTCGACTTTCTTCAAAGGCGGCCATATAGTCAGCTTTGGAAGAAAAGGTGACTAGAACAAATTGTTGTCATCTCTAATCTATGCCTTTTGAGCTTAACCTTTGGCAACAAGTCGGGCTTTGTGTTTGTCAAGTGTACCATCTGCTTTAAATTTATTCATGAAAATCCACTTGCAGTCAATAGGCTTACAACCAAGTGGAGGATCAACCAACTCCCATGTGCCATTTTTTAAAAGAGCATCATACTCATCTTGCATAGCTTTCTTCCATATTGTAATATTTTTGGCTTCATTATAGGATGATGGTTTAGAGTCAATTATGAGATTGAGTTCACCAATGCTATCCAGGTTATCTGCACTATTGGTTTGAGCTTGGAGCCTTTCTTTGTAAGAGCTTCTTGTACCTATTTTACCTATTTCATTAGGTCTTAAATCTTTCAATGTTTGTTGGACTTGTTTTGCCCACTTATGAGAAGACTTTGGTTCCACAAAAGATGTGACCATTTCATTACTAGATGTTATATTAGTGTTTAATGGTTCAGAGAGTTCAAACTCATCATGATGTGTTTGTTCTTGGTCATTTATTGATGGAGCAACATGAATTAGATCAGTTGGAGATATAGATTCTATATATGGAATCTCACAAGAGTTTTCTATCCAAGGAGAAAAATTTGTAATTGTACCAAGATGTTTGAATTTACATTCATCATTTTCAGCAATGTTGGAGGTTTCAACAAAGACAACATCACATGTAATAAAGAAAGTTTTGTTGACTTCATCATACAACCTATATGCTTTGAAAGATTCTGAATAACCAAGAAAAATACACTTGATACTGTGATGCTGCAACTTACTTCTTTTGTCCTTGGGAATTAAAGCATAGAAAGTGGAACCAAAAACATGAAGATCTTGAACAAAAGGAGGGTATCCAAACCACACTTCATATGGAATAGATTGGTGTAATGCAGATGATGGAGATCTACTACAAAGATAAACCGCAGTTCTTGCTGCTTTAGCCCAAAAATGTAGTTCGATTCCTTTAAAATATAACATTGCACGAACCATATTCATGATAGTTATATTCATTCATTCAACAACACTATTTTGTTGAGGAGTACCTGGAACAATAAGATGATGTTGGATCCCATTTTGACATAGATAGTCCTCAAAAACTAGAGAAGTAAATTCTCCACCATTATCTATTTGAAGAGTACCAAATTGAGATTGAGCTTTTTTTTCAATCATAACATGAAACCTTTTAAAAATTTCAAAAGCTTCTGATTGCTGCAAGAAATAAATCCAAGTCATGCAACTGTAATCATCAATAAACAACATGAAATACTTAGATCCTCCCACAAAATTTACTGGTAAAGGCCCACATAAATCAGAATGAATAAGCTGCAATTTTCTTTGTGCTCTCTAAGTGGAGCGAGGAGAAGAATTTCTATGTTGCTTGGCAATAATACATGCTTCACATTTTTCAATTGTTTTAGGCAAAATAGGTAAGCCATCAACACCATTCTTTTGTAGGATATGAATGTTATCATAACCATTATGCCCAATTCTTGCATGCCATAAAAGAACAGGATATAGACTACCTTCTTCAGTAAGATATGCAATTTTTTTTAAAAAAAGAAGAAGTGCCATTTAGTTTTAATAATCTCACATCCTCACATCCAGTGAATACAACTTGAGGAATAGACAATACATCATGAAGCACAAAGTTTGGAAGATTAGGCAACTTAAATCGAATAGTTCCTTTTCCAATAGGTTTGAGACTTGATTTATCAGCTAAATAAATTGGACCACATGCACTTTCATGAAATTCCTCAAAGTAATCACGTTGGAATGTGATTTGTTGTGTGGCTCTAGTATCTAAGATCCAAGAATCATATCATGAGGAATTAGATGCAAAGTCAGAAATAGAAAGCACATATTGATGACCATCACTATCACAAGAAAATTGTGCTACTCTTGAAATTTTATCATCTAAATATTTATCATCATTATAAACTTTTTTTTTTATCTTTTTGCTTAAAAGTATTTTCTTTAAAACTTTCTATCTTATCCCATAACAACTTGCATTCATGTGCTTCATGACTTCCTTTTCTACCACATCTTTTACAATATAAATGTTGCCTATCATTTTGATTATCATTTTTCCTCCATTGACCTCTACCTTTGCCTCTATCATTATAACCTCCTCTTGAAGAGCTCTTATTTAGAGGTTTTTCTAAGTGAAGAAAACAAAGATTTTCATTAGTATTATCTATTTTTCTTCCAAAAGCTTTTTCACATTCAGCCAACTTTTCAACCAATAAATCAAAAGTAATGGTTTGCAATTGGTTACTTTCTTGAAGGAACTCTAGATAAGTAGAATATATTGGAAGGAGTGCCTTAATAAAAGTAGTGAGATAAATATCAACTTTCCCACCAATAGCATTAACATCTTGTTTTATGGCTCTAATTTGAGAAGCCAAACTCATAACATCACCATTTTTTAATTAAAGATTGAACAATTTTAATTGTAAATAAATTGTTTAACTTGTCAAGGGCTTCCCAAGCAAATTTGCATCCTTTTATATGACGCTATACATCTCCATTAACTAAAGCTCTTATCAAAGCCAAAGCTTTTGAATTTTTATAATTCCAAATTTCTTTTTCTTTAACATCTATTGGTTCTGTAGGTTGGCCATCTCCATCACATATTTTATACCATAAATCATTAAAAAATAATGTATTTTCCACTTTTCTATGACATTCCAACCAAGTATCTTTTCCAGTTAATATTTCCCCAATCAATGAAACAATAGACTGCATTGTAAATTGAAAATAAATGTATATAAAATTTGCACAGTTTGTAAATTTATAAGATTCCTCAAAATCTCTTGCCAAACTTTACCAAATATAACAAGATATAAAATTCTTGTAAAAATAAATAATTTGATTCTGTATTTTAATTCTGTAGAAAGCTGCAATCTTCAGATGCTTCATATAAAAATATACTCCAAACTCCAAAGCTCTGATACCACTGTTAGCCCAGGCAGAAAATAACAATCTAGAATCTCTATTAGCAAATAGAAAAAAAAATGGAAAGAATGGCAATCTGAATATAATTAATAAAATAAACAAGCAGATATAAAGAAGAGGCAAAAACAGTTGTAAACTGTTATACAAAACTGCAGGAACAGAAAATCCTAATAAAATAAACTAATAAAAAATAAATCTAAATAAAACTAAACCCCTCATGAGATATTAACAATATGATCATCCTTGAAGAGAAAGTTGTTTAGAGATTTGGATGCTACATAGATATGCATATGATCACACAGTGCAATCTCCATTTTATTCAAAATTTTCTTGAGGCTAGCCTCTATATTATTTAAAATTTGACTATAGCTCTCTTTCCATATATTCCATATTATTGTTGCCAGAATGGCATACCATAAACTCCCGCAAACTGCCCCCTTGGAGAGTAGGCCAGCATACAAAATAATCTTTGACCCTAGTTGGCATAGGACTGTAGTAATTCATCTTCACCAAAAAGAAAAGCCAACATTATTGGGCTACATCATACTAACAAAAAGATGATCAAGAGGCTCCACATGCCTATAACACATCGGCCATTTAAAAGGCCCTATAAAGTCCAATTTCATTAATCGATCACCTGTGAGTACCCAATTCTGAACTGCTAGTCACACAATAGCTCTGGCCTTACAGAGGATGCACGGGTGCGAACACAGTTTGAGACACCATTCACAACTTTTCAAATTTTCCCACACGATTCAATAGACTAGTTTGGGGGTATAAATCTTGGACTTCGCCGTGCACCATAAGATTTCATCATTCCCTTCCCCAATAACCACTAAACTTCCTGCCAATTCTTCATTCAAAATTTTCACCAAGTTTTATTAAATCATATACATTTATAATAACCCTTAGCCTTTTTAAAAGTAACCTTCACAAAGACATCTAATATTATGGAAACAACAACACCTACACAAAAAGCTTGACAAGTTTTTATGTGTATCCTCTGCTGATAAATGCGAAAAGAATCAGATTAAATAATATTAATTACAACCGAAGAAGGTCAATAAGGTGCACGATCTGCTCTAATCTCTTAAATATAGAATTGGTGATAATCATATTATGTTCTGTTTATGACCAAATAGATTTCCATATTAAATACACAGATGAAGAACTTAATGATTGATGTAGATAGAGAGCCCCACGTTAAAAATAATGTGTCCAGCAATTTAATATGATTGAATCCTGAACTATTCAGTGAAGTCAAATAACATTAAATTCTGGTTATAAGCTACATAAAAATGGAAAAAGGAATGCCAGAAAAATCCTATGTAGCCAGTAATTGATAATAAGTGTTATTAGCAGACACAGAGAGGAATACTGAAAGACATGTATCATATGACATCGTTTTGATATTTACCTTGTAAAAGAGAATGAGAGTACCATTGATAAAGTGAAGATCTATTAGAGAAAGCAGCTTTCTGTTCCTCCTCTCAGGTTTCCGGAACCCTAACAAAAGCAAGTATTTAACTACCCTTCTGAGATTCAGGAAGCCTGAGAGGAGAGTAGAAAGCAACTCTCTTTCAACGTTTTGCAACCCAACTACGTAGATACTTGAACTAAGGCCTGTGAAAACATATATATAATATCCTATGAAATAAAATAATCCATTTGAGTTATATATTTTGAGGATTGTCTGGGCCATTTCATAGTGATTTTGAAGAAAGGGGAATCAACAACTTTGTAAAATATTCTCTGCGGATTAGATGTTATCCAGAATTTATCCCTATATTATTCTTTTCTTCACGGTGAAAAATGTAAGCGAGATTTTATTCTTGCCGAAGGATAAGAATTCTATTGACTGTTTAGTCTTGTGCTGTCAATCAATCTATTGTAAGGTTGTCTGTATGTTTTAAGAATCGATTAAACGTACAAGTTGATCTTCCATAAAGTGTGAACGTTATTCTTTATCAAGCTAAAGTTTTTGAATATAAGCTTTATTGATTAACATATATATTTAGGTCCTGTGCCTTATACCGATTTAAAAAGGAGGTCAACTTGTATAGTTTTTTGACACTTGAATATTTAGACTAGATTATGATAGATTGACTGTATAACAATCAACAATCGTTAGTATTATTCCACGTGAGTGTCTTCTCGAAAAAGAGTAGTGAACATAGAAGATTTTAGAATATTTTACTTTGAGATGAATAATGAAGAATAACATGCCAATATTATTCCTCGTCAAGGAAAAGTTTCCACCTCTTTGAGCTTTAACTATAACCTTTTCTGAGAAGCCATCCCACTTTATCTTTGGCGTGGCGTATGCAATCTGATTCTAAATTTTCGAAATATTAAAAAAAAATTACATTATTTTTTGTGTCATACAATTATTATTAGCTTGATACTTCAATGCCACATTATGACCTGCCTAATTTGGTGATGGGAGTGGGGATATGAAGCTGAAAATAGAAAAACATATTAAAAAATGGGAGGAAAATAATATCTTTGAAAAGGATATAATACATTTTATTTTATTTATGTTAAGTAATTAAATTAAATCATTCAAATTAATTTTATGAACTATTGATGCGTTTTATCTTAAACTAAATAACATTAGACATGGATTAAAATGATGTTAAAAATATTAATAAATAAAGATAGATGTTTCTAAATTATATAATTCGAGAATAATTATCACTTTCAAATTAGTGATATAATATACTTCAAAAGTTGTAGATGTTTTAGTGATTAAAGATCAAAGTTGAATCTTTCTAGGTAGTTTTCTAGATGTCAATCTAGATAAGATATGATCATGGACTGAAGTTCTTGTGATATAGAGTTGTCTATTTTAATAAAGATATAGAACAAAGATAACATATAGGCTATTTATTTATTTATTTATCCTATTAATGGCCTAATGTTGAAGCAAATGTCTAACTATTTTTTTTTATCTAGCTATATATATTTCCATCTACAAAGATATGTTATGGATATGTATAGATAGACCACATTTCAGTAATACACCGAGGATATTGTGAAAGTTGAATGATTCCCATTAAAATGAACCATTTCCACGGAAGTGGAAATAGTTATTTGTATGACCCATTATCACCTAATACTCACAATAAGGTTAGAAGTCATAAGATATTCACTATGATTAGATTTTTTCCAACACATTTGATGTATCGACTTCCTTATTATATTGGTTTATATTATTATGTGAATACTCTACATCAAAAAGTTAAAAATTATTATTTAATGGAACATTGCCACCTAGATATAAAACAATAACCATTTTCCATCTTTAGGTGAGAAGATTGAATTCATCACAACATGTGAAAGACCCTACATTTATAATTATCCCACAATGATATAAAAAATGCCATATATGAAAAAAAATAAAGAGAAATTTTAGGAAAAATTAATATAAAGCAACATTTCCCAACTATCCCATTTTAATT